>NC_137772.1:195310453-195495453 GCF_963455305.1 Plecotus auritus | reverse complement strand
CTAATAGAATTTCAAATAAATGTTGAATAGAAATTCTGAATATATCACAAATATATCTCTAGGGCTCAGGCAAAGACCTGTTCCTTTTCGACAACATTAGATACCACAATTTCAAATATTAAATAATATAAGTTACATGTTGGAGTTTATTAGAAATTAATTTGTCATCTAATGAGTACATAGTTAGAGTGCCATCTACTGTTTGGTAGTAAAATCACAGCATATTGGCAAATTAGGATAAAGAAAGTAAATATCGTTATCTTTTTTGTTATCAGTTATCCCCTTCTGCAAATCAGACATTCTAGGTGACAACACTGATACATGATTCAGACCATCATCCTGGACCACTAAGTCTTCATTGGTGTTGCCCACGTCCTTCTAGGAAGGAATTTTGTAGCTGAAAGGAAGCTGTGTGTGTATGTGTGTGTGTTACACACTCATGCATTTCCTTCTACTATCTTTTTATTTAGGTTGGGGGTGTGAGGACATTATGGGTATTAGGGAAGAGGGGAGAGAGGGTTTCATTATCTTTGAAGTGAGAACTTCCTTTTTCTTTCTTCTATTGCTTCTGAGAGCTTTGTACCTGGAGGCTTGACCACCAAGCCATGGCCTGCCAAACCATAAAACCCGGAGATGGTGGACGATCCCCAAGCCACATCCTTTTTGTCTCTGAGGAACTGCCTTCTTCAGAAAGAAGAAGGTGGAGAGATGTGAGTTGGCTGTTAGTTTCTGAGTTTTACCAAACAAAGTAGAATTGAAGGAGAAATTAAAAATTATTAAAATACTAGAGGGCCGATCCATGAAATTCGTGCAAAGGTAGGCCTTCCTTTCCCCAGCTGCTGGCTTCACAGCCACAGCTTCACACCCTGGCTTCGCAGCCCAACCCCCCACCCACACCCACCTTAGCCTGGCGCTGCCCGCATCCACCACCACACACCCCCAGTTCCCCAGTTCCCTAGAGTCCCCTCCCCGCCCTGCCACTGATCAGTCTCCCCACAGAGGTTCAATCTCTACAGCAGCGGTTCTTAACCTGTGGGTTGCAACCCACAGGTTGAGAACCGCTAGCAGGGTCGCCTAAGACCATCGGAAAACACTGATATTTACATTACGATTCATAACAGTAGCAAAATTACAGTTATGAAGTAGCAACGAAAATAATTTTATGGTTGGGGGTCACCACAACATGAGGAACTGTATTAAAGGGTCGCGGCATTAGAAAGGTTGAGAACCACTGGATAATTCTGCTTTTGTTGGTGAACCATGGAGGATTTTGAGGAAAGGAATAACATAATCAGATGTACTTAAATAAGTTAATTCTGGCTCAGTATGTGGCTGAACTGGCTTTGGATAAGACAACCAAGAATAAAAGTCTGCAGTATCCAGTCCAGGCTAGTCCAGTCCAGGCTAGGGTGATATCAGTGGAAATAAAATGGGGAAGCTGAGGCAGGAGATATTTTGAATACAGAATGGACAAAAAGAGGCACAAATATGATTCTAGGATTTTTAGCTAGACACATGAGAGAGTGTGGGGCCATTGACCAATATCAGAAATATAAACAGTATAGATAAGGACAATAATATTGGAAGCTTCTTAGTAATATCCATGTGAAGCTGACAATAGGCAGAGGGAAAATAATCGAAGAGAAGAACCAGGAATAATGATGAAAACTTAATAGTAATTTACTCAGAAGAAATTGTGAGCACAGAAAAATTACAAAGAATAATATAAAGTGAGGAGGAGAGAGAGAAAAAAAAAAAAACAAGGATAAGAAATGTCTGAATTTAAGATAGAAATATCTTGTTTCAAAGTAATGGCATAGAGTTGGCATTTCTGCCTTCTCTCCCTGGAAGTCATCCAAAAGCAATGAAGCAAAGGGGACTCAGAAATACTAAAGTTGTTTTTGGCAAAACTAGAAGACAGTTAAATGCCAAACCACAAAATAGGTGAAAGGGCTTTCAAAAGCAATGAGATCAAGTAGGCAAATGCCCACACACACACACACACACACACACACACACACACACACACACAAAGCTGGATAGCTCTAAAGATCCAGAATAAAAGTACATTTCCTGAAACAGAGGTACATACCCTAAGGTGCAAATCCTATATCCCTAATCTGCAACAGTAGGAAAAAGGAACATGGATTATCAGCAGGAATTCAAATATTGGTGTAGGCAAAGCCAGGGAGGACTCACACAACGGGTGGTTTATGATGAAGCAGCCTGTATCAAGCAGTGGAGGAGAGAGATAACCATGTTAAGCACACAAACGAACAAACTGCTTATCCAGCTATTCTGCCCCAAAGCCTGGGTCCTCCCTTGCTTTCCAAATTCCAGCAAATAGCTGGAGTAAATGACCTCTCTCATCCATAAGAAGAAAATCTGTTCAAGATCCATGCAAAGATACAAGTAGGAGAAAAAGAGGAAGGAGAAGGAGAAGAAGAAGAAAAGAAAAGGAAAATCAACTGACAAGTTAGGGACGCTGAGTAGAATGTCATCAAGGAAAAAATAGAAATTATCTCCTAATACTTAATGTAGATGAAAATATTAAATAAGCAATTGCCTCTAAGAAACAAGAATAAGGAAAAGAGATCTAGAAGCTCAACAAATATTTTATGAGAAATCAGAAAAGAGAAACAGAAAATCATTCACAGAACAAAAGTGAGTTGGAAGAAGCACAGAGGAATATAGATACTGCTGAAAACACAGTGAGGGACATAGAAGATAACAAAATAAGGTGAGCCCACAAAATGAAATGAAAATGAAGATTTAAAAGGATGAGCTCGGCCGGCATGGCTCAGTGGTTGAGGGTTGACTTAATGAACCAGGAGGTCAATGTTTGATCCCAGCCAGGGCACATACCTGCCTTACAGGCTCAACCCCCAGTAGGGGCATGCAGGAGGCAGCCAATCACTGATTCTCTCTCATCAGTGATGTTTCTATCTCTTTCTCCCTCCCCCTTCCTCTCTGAAATCAATAAAAATATTTTTTTAAAAAAGAGTTAAAATTATGAGAAAAAATAATAGAAAGGGATTGGTAGTCAGAGACAGGCAACATATAGATCCTTGAAATTTCTACCTAAAATAAAACCTCAATAAAATAGCAATATATATTTGAAGCTATATTCAAGAAAACTTTCCTGAAATATTAGAAGATAAATACTTTCAGGGAAATTTGTTCCAGAACAGTCAACATCATGAAATAGCCTGATAAAGTATCTGGTTTCAAGTAATCTTTAGGAATGCAGACATAAATATATGAATAGAGGTGGTGTGTGGAGGTTATTTAGTGGCTGCTAAAGTTTAAACAAAAATCATCACTGATAATAATGAAAATAACAATGAACAGTAGACTGTTATCTCAAATATCAGCAGCACCTGAACTTAGGATAAAAAAATCTTTTGCCAAACCCATGGTAAAGACAATCAAGTAATAGGGAGAATAGGTCAGTATTTTTCAAACATTACCAGTATTTTCAAAATAGTATCGCACTACAATAGTTTTCATTTATTTATTTCCAATTATTTTTCTTTGGGTACTATAAAATGCTCCATTTTCCCTGTTTTCTGAACTTTCTAATGTATTTCAGATCAATTTTATAGATATTTGTCATTTTATGTTTAAAGATATGGATGGTGAGTTTAAAATGGATGTGTTTCAAGATTTAATTTTGTGTCAGTTGTTAGAACTCAAGCACATTTTTCTAGTATAATAATATTATTCCTTTCACTACCTTAGTAAAAGGAAGTGACAATGTATCACGTGTGAAAATAAACTCATGAAAAGACTGAATGCATAAAGATTGAAGAAAGTTTACATTGCACATTTTATTCCCCACATGTCATAGTCAATAATTTAAATATCTGTTCTTCTCCATTAAATGTTAAGGTTCTTGGAGCTGTGTGGTTTTTGTGGGTTTTTTTTTAAATTATTATTTATATCACCCACCATAATGCTTAGGAAATTTATTCTGCTCAGAATAGGCCTTCAATAAATGTTTCTTGGATGACAAGGTAAATAGCTATATGAATACAGGGTATCCTCAAAAAATGTATACACACTTTAACAGCTGATAGCTCAATTTTGAAAATGAAATATATTTTACTAGTAATAAACACTGCCTTCACTCAAAGTATGCGCATACATTTTTTGACTCTATATATTGTGGCCAGTAATGTATAAAGTGAAAAATAGAGTTAAGTCCTTGCATATTCTGTCTGTCATCCCCTCGTTAGCAAAAGGAAGAAGAAATTAGATCTTTGAAAAAGGAGAATTTCAATGCCATTCTCCTTTTCTCCTCCACATCTGTGGTACTAGGGATCACAGAACCATTTGACTGCATAGATAAGAAGACCCTGCTCATGGTGCAGGTGACCAAACACTTGTACATAAACAGGAGTGAAAAAAAAGCTCCTGTATTAATATAACTTTATAAACTTTTTTAAAATTATACCCAGAGCACACAAGTACTGAGGTTACTGAACTAAAAACAAACAAATATTTTGATGTGTTTCAATCCCTTGAGAGACATTAAACAATTCTCCAGGCCATAGAAATGGGGCCATCTAGTGATCAGAATATACTAGCACCCTTTAAATTTGTAGTTTCAATACATTTCACATTTAAAAGACCTCTGCAGTGCCTTGCATCCTTCCCTGGAAGCAGTGTAATTAAATCCTAGAAAGAAGTTTGACTATATGGATCAAGATTCTTAAAACTGCTGTTACCCAAGTTTCTCCAGGCCTTATACATGAAAGAACAGAAACGATAATAGTTCAAATGGTCTGGCTTTCCCTGCATATATAACAACTTATCCTTCCATCAGTGCCTTTCAATTTCGGGATGTCTAATATTTCTACAAACAAGTCCTATCCCACCAGTGACACTGCTGGTTCTCCTGGCCCTGTCTCCTCCAATCCCTAACCCATCATAGACTCTGAAGCTTCCCTCTGCTCTGCCCAGAATGGCTACTAACAAATCCAGCAGCAACCTCTTAGACTAAGAGCAGCGCTAGCTCTCCTGTTTCCTGCGGTGTGTCATACTGTCTCATCCAGAGCCCTAAGCATTGCTACCTCTTCCCTTATCCCTCAAACTCTTCTTCCCCTGCCATCTACCCTCTTCTTTTCAGATGACCAGAAGCCAACTCATAGTGCCTGGCAGAGGACAGACACCACACTGTCACTCTGCCTTCCCGTTCTTACCCAAATACTCGAAACTCACCCTATGTGTTAGTTTCCATTACTGCTGAAACAAAATACTTCAGATATGGTGGCTTGAAACAGCTCGAATTACCTTAAAGTTCTTGAGGTCAGAAGTCCAAAATTAGTTTCACTGGGATACATCAAGGCTTCTGCAGTCCTGGTTCCTTCTGGAGGCTCTAGGAAAGAATGGTTTCCTTGCCTTTTCCAGGTTCTGGAGGCTGCCTGCTTCCCTTGGCTTGTGGCCCCTTCCTCTGTCTTCAAAGACAGCAGTTCAGTATCTTCTCTCTCCTCTGACCTCTGCTTCTATTCTTACCGCTTCTCTTTCTGATTCTGAAACAACTGCCTTCCTCTGATAAGGACTCTTAATGGTTATATTGGCGCCACCTGAATAATCAGGGCAATCTCATCTCAAGACACTTAATTTCAGCTGTAAAGCTCCTTTTACCACATAACATATTCACGGGTTCGAGGGATTAGGATTTGGACATCTTTGGGGAGCTGCTATTCAGCCTGCTCTGTATCCTCCATCAGCAAAACACAAATGCCAGGAAGATTTGAAGATGGCAGCATAGGTAAACGCCTGTACTTGCCGCCTTCTACAACCACATCAAAATTACAACTAAAATACAGAATAACTATCATCCAGAACAGCTGGAAAGCTGGCTGAATGGAAATCCTACAATTAGAGAAGTAAAGAAGAAAGCACACTGAGATTGGTAGGAGGTACAGAGGCAAGGAACTGGCTGGTCTGGCACCGCATGTACCACTTTTTTAATCAGAAGGGAGATTGTCTCTGCAGAGGCCACCTGGAGGAGCAAGGGGTCCCAACCCACACCAGAGGCCCAACCCAGGGTCCCAGAACTGGGAAAAGAAGTCCCTTGGGGCAGTAAGAACCAAGGGCTGTAAAATCCAGTGCGGATTGGGGCTCAGTGACACAGAGGTTGCTGAAGACCCAGATGTTCCACTTAAAAGTCCAGCACCACAAACTGAACTTACAAGGTCCTGCTTCCGCTGAGCTCTGGCACCAAGGGGAGGCTTTGGAGAACTGATTGTCTGGCATCGGGGCAGGAACTCAAGGGAAGCTTTCTCCCAGATGGAGGTGCTTACAGGGATCATTGTTCCTATGCTGGGACCTCCCTGGTCACAGGGCTGACTAGCAGCCATTTCTGTTTGCTCCACCCTGGTGATTCCCTAAGACCCCGCATCACCCAATTTATAACCCCACGCAAGCTGAGTGCAGCAGCTTTTGCAAATGAATGGCCTGTCCTGGCTCAGGCTAAAATCTCTCAAACAGGCTGCAGCCAGGTCAGGGAGCCACAAACATATCAATAAAAGGCCCAAGATCCAGTACCAGCACTAACCTACCTTGCTTCATAGCTGTGCCTCATCTGGGCACTTCCAAACACAATACAAAGAGGAGGAATCTGCAGATTTCTCTGTAACTCCTGCTGGGTGGCCTCAGGCAGTGGCTGACTTTGCACCTCCTTGGAGATCCAAGAGCCAGTGTACCCAGTGGTCAGAGTGAGACCATCCAGATTACAACTCTTCAGATCCATAAGAGACACACTCAGGGGACAGACTCAGTGAGCGCCAAAGCCCCACTGAAGCAAGTCTTACCCATAAGGGTGTCTCCAACACAGAAGTTCTCCCATTGTAGACACAACTGATCATCACAGCCAGTTGGCCTGGAGGTCAATTCCTCTCAGTGATACAAACAGCAATCAAGGCTTAACTACAACAACACTGTGCACACAGCGCACAAAGGGGTGCACCAAGAGTGTCCACCTCAGGTAATTAGGGAGGCTGAGCCACTGGGCCCTATGGGACACCTAGTACACAAAGCCACTCTATCACCACAGGGAAGCAGCCAAAATGTGGAGACAAAGAAACAGGTCAAAAATGAAAGAAATGGAGGAAAGCAAACAACTGGATATAGAGTTCAAAACCACGGTTATAAGGTTACTCAAGAATCTTCTAGAAACCTCTGAGAAATTTAGTGAGACCCTCAAGGATATGAAAAAGGACCAACTAGAAATTAAGCATACACTGACTGAAATGAAGAATAAAATACAGAGCTCTAACAGCAGACTAGAGGATCGCAAGAATCAAGTCAATGATTTGAAATGCAAAGAAACAAAAAACACCCAACCAGAAAAGCAAAAGAAAAAAGAATCCAAAAATATGAAGATAGTATAAGGAGCCTCTGGGACAACTTCAAGCATACCAACATCCGAATTATGGGGGTGCCAGAAGAAGAGAGAGAGCAAGATACTGAAAGCCTATTTGAAGAAATAATGACAGAAAACTTTCCCTACCTGGTGAAAGAAATAGACTTACAAGTCCAGGAAGTGCACAGAACCCCAAACAAAAGGAATCCAAAGAGGACCACACTAAGACACATCATAATTAAAATGCCAAGGGCAAAAGACAAAGAGAGAATCTTAAAAGCAGCAAGAGAAAAACAGTTAGTTACCTACAAGGGAGCACCCATATGATTGTCAGCTGATTTCTCAACAGAAACTATGCAGGCCAGAAGGGAGTAGCAAGAAATATGGAGTGGTGATGAATAGCAAGAACCTACAATCAAGATTACTCTACCCAGCAAAGCCATCATTTAGAATTGAAGGTCAGATAAAGAGCTTCACAGATCAGGAAAATCTAAAGGAGTTCATCACCACCAAACCAGTATTATATGAAATGCTGAAGGGTATTTTTTAAGAAGAGGAAGAAGAAAAGGTAAAGATAAAAATTATGAACAACAAAGCAACAACAAATACATATCTATCTACAAGTGAATCTAAAAATCAAGTGACTAAAAAATCTGATGAACAGAATAAACTGGTGAATATAATAGAATCAGGGGCATAGAAAGGGAGTGGGCTGACAATTCTCAGGAGGAAGGAGTTGTGGGGGTGCAGGAAGAGACTGGACAAAAATCATATACCTATGGATGAGGACTGTGGCAGGGTAAGGGTGTTGCAGAAGACCAAAGAAACACCAAGCATGCTTCCTAGAGAAAGGAAGGGACCCCATTTATTAACACTAGTGGAATCCAGGAATAATTTCCAAATCAGAGTGAAGAAACAGGCAGAGGGCTTCACTTTTTATAACCTTCCGGGGTCTTTGTCTTGCAGATATGGTTCCGCCCCCTTTCGTGGGCTTACAGGAAGACCCCCAGGCCATATCCAATGATCTGTCCTGGGGCCAGCGATAATGACCTCCCCCCCCCCCCACCCCAGGGCAGTGCATTGTTCAGTTTTTATGGCTTGATATGCCTTCCAAGACCAGTTTCCTCCGCAAGGGCAGGGGGTGGGGTGGGTACTGGGTGGAGGGGAGCTATGGGGGGGGGGGGGGGCGGAGAGGAACAACTGTAATAATCTGAACAATAAATATTTATTTCAAAATAAAAAAAAAAAAATAAGTCCTCAAAGTCCTTGAACCTTCTTTCTTATCTTGTACTTCAAGATTTGGAGAATATTTGCTCAAACTCCCTTACTACATCTAGCTGTGATGTAGTTACTCCAAAGAATCTTGGAAGGCTCCCATTTCTCCTGCTCATTCCTACTTCTGATTTCTTGTTTTGGCCGCATTCCCAATCCCACACTGCATCTCATATCTTGTGCATTCTATCTCTCTGTACCGCTCTTTCCCACATGCTAGACAGGTCCTGAAGCCTGCATGTCCCTAACCCAGTGGTCGGCAAACTGCGGCTCGCGAGCCACATGCGGCTTGCAAGCCGCGGTTTGTCGCTCTGTTGACTAATGAGTTTGCCGACCACTGACCTAGACTCTCGATTCCAATAATTACAGGCTGTTGTTGTTCCTTGTGATTAAGTTCCCTAACCCATACCTGGAGCCCTAATAAAGGCTGTGAGGGTAGCTGACTCTAGCTGAAGACACAGCAGGTGTTTACAGTACAGCAAAGCACAACAAACATCTTAAAAACGCTCTAACTCCAGTTCATCCAGGCCATGCTCCTCACCTTTTCTATCCAAAATTTCAACTTTTCTACCCAGAGCCTCTCAGGGCATTGTGCTTTAAAAAGAAGGCTCAGATATCTTCCTATGAAATATGAAACCTTGTGCCAGCTCATAAATTAGCATTTTCTTCTCTAATACATAAATATTTCAATCACTCCATTATCAGACCCTTCTATGTTATGCTCTCTGTTAAATGCTTTTAATACATGGTCACCTATTCTCAAAACAATCTTATAATGTGGGAATCATTATATCTATGGCATAGATGAGAAAATTTAGACTCATAGAGGCTAAGTAATTTCTCAAGGTCAAACAAAAAATAAGTGAGAAAGGGAAGATCTGAATACATAGACCATTGAGCACAAAGCATGTGCAGGAGACTGTCTTCTAGAATGTTTCAATCCCAGGCAAAGATCTTCTGCACCCCATCCACACATCATTGTTGCAGTTGGAGAAATGCACAATGCATTCACTGGGGTGCTCTGGTATTTCTGGTCTTCCCTCCGCCCAGGGTCACGGACTCCCATACAATTGAAAGGAGCAATGCTGCCGTGCCCACACAGAGCAGGAGTGCACATGACCAGGGCACTGGGCAACTTTGTGACATCTTTATAGCTTATTCACCTCTGTCTACAGCCTCCTTCCCCCATTACAGACTCCTGCAGCAATGGGGCTGGACCTTTGTGGCCGGACCTTTGTGACCTGGGACCAGCAGCTGTGTTCTGCTCGAGAATCATCTGGGGACAAAAATCTGATCAGATGACCCACCCTCTTCATCCTCTTGTCAGGATCACACTCCTGTGTGGCCTTGCTAGATGGCTCCTTTTGGAATACCTGCTTTCCACCCTAACCAGCCTTAGTGCCTCTACAGCAAGTGCAGGGAATTCTCTATCAGCCCCCTATTGGGAAGTGGTTTATGAGGGCACCTGATGTGATCAGCACTAGCTCACTCTTAAGGTTTCATCGTTTCCATAGCTGTTCCACCACCTTGCCCAGGAACTCCATCTATATGAGACCTGTGAACATGCTACAAAAACATCTGGTACTAGATCCTACCCATTCTGAATCGGGCGCTCTTTGTTCTTTCTCCTCCCAATCAAGTCAGCCTTTAACTACAAAATCATTCAACCCTCAGAGAAATAGGAGTTTAGAATCCAGTTTATAGAGCTTGAGACTCTGCATTCAAATCTCACCTTGACCACTTGCCAGCGGTGGGACTTTGAACAGGAGTTCAAGTTACTTGGAGAGCTAAGGTATCTTATCTGCAATTGGGGATGATGTTAAGTGGTTTGGGTTGTCATGAGAATGAAACAAGAATGCCTGTAAAGATTCAGCAGTGTGCAAGACACACAAGTTCTCAATCAATGTTAAATATAATTATGAATACACCCCTCTCTGTTAACATCATCAAAATGGGCATTTTCAATTTACTGCTTAGCAGAGTATTGTTCCAGAAGCATTTTCCTTTCAGGACCAGGCAAAACCTTCCTTGGTTTTGTTGGCCTTAAATCTAGTCTTTGAGGGACCTGTTCCATAGTTTTAGGGAGCACCAAGTCCTGAGTGCTTCCTGACCCACCTTGGCATGCTCAGTAACAGAGGATGGCTCCCTTGGCAGTTACAGTATTCCTGCTTCCCTCCAACTTTTCTTCTCTCGTGTCTCATGCCAGTCACAGAACAATGGTTGTGTGTGCCTCTAAAGACCTGATATTTGGCTCAGGAATTCTTTCACTGTGGACAGATCTTTATCAGATGTTTTTAATACCATGAGAGCTCTGCCACCTTCAGACCTCACCTTACCAACTCCCCCCTGGAGTTCAAAGACTGAGATAGTTGAAAGCTCTGCTGGCTCTGAGCTAAGTAGTTCTGAGGCACCTCTCTTTTTTCCTCCTTCTAAAATCCTTATCAGCAAGAGTTTGGTAGGGAGAGGCAGATAAGGATCCAGTGAGTCCTTCAAATCTTGCAGATGATCTGAGCTTCCACTGGAGCAGTTCCCTGCAGAGTAATTCTTCTCTTACTTGCTCCATGCAACTTTCTTTTCTACAGCTTCTTTCCAACCTGCTTTTTTTGGAATAAGTTTCCTAGCATTAAACATATCCATGTTTTTTAAAATCATGTATTCTGATACAAATTTTTTTAAAAAAATGAAAGTGACAGTATGTGACTTCAGAGACTGTGTCTTTAAAAGGTACTGAGCTTTCATCTTGGTTGTTTTGTTTTTCACTTTTTATTGAATCACTTGTTTTGGGGACACCAGCTGCTATACTGTGAGCTGCCCAA
Organism: Plecotus auritus; assembly: GCF_963455305.1. Lineage (NCBI taxonomy): Eukaryota > Metazoa > Chordata > Mammalia > Chiroptera > Vespertilionidae > Plecotus > Plecotus auritus. The sequence goes on along the minus strand of NC_137772.1, from coordinate 195,483,993 downwards.
TAGAGAGATCCATGGGGTAAAGAGCTGAGGAGGCCTCTGGCCAATGGCCAGCAAGGAACAGACTGCTAACAGCCATGTGGGTGAGCCGTCTTGGAATCAGATTCTCCAGCTCCAATCAAGCCCTGAGATAATTGGGGTCCCAGTTGAGAGCAGGAATGAAACCTCATGAGAAACCCTAGCCAGAATCATCCATCTAAGTTACTCTCTGACCCTTAGAACTGTGACATATACGTATATGTTTGTTGTTTGAAGCTGCTACATTTTAGGGTAATGTATTATGTAGCAAGAGATAACTTATACATGACTAGTAACAGGTGCCAACACATTCAGATGGCATTGAATCTTAATTTGGAGTCAAAGGAAGATAACTACTACATTTCAATATAGCAATTTCATTTATAGAAATCTGTTCCAGGAGCTTTCCCCTATGTCATTACGAATTTATACACGAAGTTATCAGGGATTATTACCTGCATTAAAATGTTCAGCAAATAAATATGGTCTGTCAAGTTCAAGTAATTTTAAACAACTTTTAACAATAAGTTGAAAGACTTTGAAATGATACAAACAATGACAACAGAATATAAAATTGCAAATATAATGCACATACAATTCTAAAAATCTATTCATTAGAAACTAGTAAGAAAGTCTTAGCTTAACTCAAGGGATAGAAGTGATGCCTTTAGTGTCTGTTGTGAGTGTCCCACGTCCCGCATGGTTCAGGGTTCAGGTTCAGGGTTCGGGTTCGGGCTCTGGAGGAGGCTGCACGCAAATGAAAGAGACAAGATAAGAAATAATAATTTGGAAATTGGGGGCCAGGCGGAAGCTCAAGGAAGGACTCCACTTTGCTCTGGCCTTGCCATCCCTTTTATTCAGGTTTGGGACACACCCATAGGCCTTAGGCAGGCAATTCCAGTAATAGCTCGGTAATAGCCTATCAGCAAGGATTTACATAGACTAAAACAGGGGTGGGCAAACTTTTTTACTCAAGGGCCACAATGGGTTCTTAAACTGGACCAGAGGGCCGGAACAAAAGCATGGATGGAGTGTTTGTGTGAACTAATATAAATTCAAAGTAAAGGAGCGGAGGGGAGAGCAAGAGAACCCTCCGCTCTTTCGGCTCCACGGGCCGGATAGAACAGCCGAATGGGCCAGATCCGGCCCGCAGGCCGTAGTTTGCCCACAGCTGGACTAAAAGGTGGAAGTTGCTTCAGCTACCTTTGTCTCAGCTAGACAGTGGGTGTATGGCTCTGACCTTTGCCAGAGCTCAAGGTCTCCAGCCTTCCAGGTTCCTTGTCCACACCTCTCTGCTAGTGAAGGCAATGGGCGGCTTCCCGCATCTCCCCCGTTCCTTTTCCTTAAAAAATCTTTTAAAGTGAATGCCGCCTGAAGGGTGTGAATCCTTTTAAGACTCTTCATTCTGCATCTGCAGACTAGAAATAAACATATGAGAACAAAAATGAGACAAGCAATAATGGTTTTGCTGAGCTTCTCATAAATGAATCAGTCTGTAATAAGTTTCTTTCTGGGCCAATAGTTTTTTGAGTCCCAGTTTCAATGTCCAACAGTTCCTTATGTGTACATGCCAGCAATGATATGCTAGTTCTGGATGGTGGGCAAATGGTGGCAATGCAGGTCCGACCTTCTCTGGTTTTGGTCCTGGGTAACCTGCAGCGACGCTGCTGACTGCTAGTATGGCAAGGCGTCTTCACCATCTTCCATCTCTGGACTGTTTCTCCTCTTGTCTTCTTGGCTGGAGCAATCTGGTCAGTTTCTCTCTGGGATCCGTTGTTGCAGGAATCCACCCAGGCTTGGAGGAGTTTTCTGGAAACATACAAACATATTCAAACATATTCTCTACCAAAGGTTAATAAAGGAATCTTTTCTATAAACTAAACTTGGGATCCTTCCTTTTCATTTTGCCCAAACCATTTTCCTTTGGCTTATTTTGACACCATGTGTGTTTTCATGGGTGTCTTGTCTTCAGCATTACAAGTGAAAAATAATTTTTAAAGTAAAAAATTATCTTGATGTGATTTACTCACAGGGGATTATTCCACTATCCCCCTTCCTTTTTTGATTTAAATAATATTAAGAGGCTTTTGGAAATTTTGCAATGCAGTCTTGATAACTTTTTAATTTTAATTTTCTGTACAGAAATATGACTGCTTTGGATTCGTTGCATGTTAAGCAGTTTTTGAACTATGTGATAAACCATTACTAAAAAATTAGTTAATGCTTCAGGAACAGTTTCCTGCCCAGTACAACAAAGTTTTTATGAATATTCATTTATTTTAATTACCCAACTTAAATCAACCTGAAATAAGATTTATTTTTTAACTTTACTTGTCCTAGGTTATGGACAGTAAATGACATAGCCTAATACATTGACTTTTTAATTACTGTTTCCCAGACATTTGAAGGAAATCTCTTTATTTCCTTACAGAATAATTTCCAGGCCAGCTTTTAGAGTTTCTCTTAAAAGTTTTTGTCTTTCTTTTTTTTTTTTTTCTTTTTTTTACACCAAGCAACCTACAGGGCTGCTGCTTGGATACTGAGTCATGCAGCCGAATAGCTACAGTACAATGACTCTCTTTACATTACGTTGACTATTTATTTTAAATAAATCTTTATTGTTCAGATTTTACAAGTGTTCCTCTTTTTTTTCCCCCATAGCTCCCCTCCACCAGATTTCCCACCCCACCCCATGCCCTTACCTCCCCCCCCCCACCACTGTCTTCATCCATAGGTGTAAGATTTGTGTCCAATCTCTTCCCATACCCCTCACACCCCCTCCCCATGAGAATTGTCAATCCACTCCCTTTCTATGTCCCTGATTCTATTATATTCATCAGTCCATTCTGTTCCTCAGATTTTCCATTCACTTGATTTTTAGATTCACTTGTTGGTAGGTATGTATTTGATGTCATTTTGTTGTTCATAATTTTTATCTTTACCTTTTTCTTCTTCTTCCTCTTCTTAAAGAATACCCTTCAGCATTTCATATAATCCTGGTTAGGTGGTGATGAACTCCTTTAGCTTTTTCTTATCTGGGAAGCTCTTTATCTGACCTTCAATTCTGAATGATAGCTTTGCTGGGTAGAGTAATCTTGGTTGTAGGTTCTTGCTCTTCATCACTTTGAATATTTCTTGCCACTCCCTTCTGGCCTGCATAGTTTCTGTTGAGAAATCAGCTGACAGTCATATGGGTACTCCCTTGTAGGTAACTAACTGTTTTTCTCTTGCTGCTTTCAAGACTCTCTCTGTGTCTTTTGCCCTTAGCATTTTAATTATGATGTGTCTTGGTGTGGTCCTCTTTGGATTCCTCTTGTTTGGGGTTCTCTGTGCTTCCTGGACTTGTAAGTCTATTTCTTTCACCAGGTAGGGAAAGTTTTCTGTCATTATTTCTTCAAATATGTTTTTAGTATCTTGCTCTCTCTCTTCTTCTGGCACCCCAATAATTCGAATTTGGTACACTTAAAGTTGTCCCAGAGGCTCCTTACACTATCTTTATATTTTTGGATTCTTTCACCTTTTTGTTTTTCTGCTTGGGTGTTTTTTGTTTCCTCATATTTCAGATCTTTGGTTTGATTCTTGGCGTCCTTTGATCTACAGTTGAATTTCTGTATATTCTTTATTTCAGACAGTGTATGCTTAATTTCTGACTGGTCCTTTTCCATTTTTGGGGCATTCTCATTAAGATCCTTAAAGGTCTCACTAAGTTCCTCAGAGATTTTTAGAAGATTCTTGAGTAACCTTATAAATGTGGTTTTGAACTCTATGTCCAGTTGTTTGCTTTCCTCCATTTCTTTCATTAGTGACATGTTTCTTTGTCTCCACATTTTGCTGCTTCCCTGTGTTGATGGAGTGGTTTTCTGTGGTAGGTGACCAGTGGTTCAGCCTATCAACTGAGGTGAACAGTCTTGGTGCACCCCTTTGTGGGCTGAGTGCAAAGTCTCGGTGTAGTTAAGCCTTGATTGCTGTTGGTACACTGGGAGGAATTGACCTCCAGGCCAATTGGCTGTGAGGACCCGCTGTGTCTATAATGGAAGAACTGCTGCACTGGAGACATGCTTATGGGGCAGGACTTGCTTCAGTGGGGCTTTGGTGCTCACTGAGTCTGCCTCTTGAATGTGTCACTGTGGATGTGGGAGTTGAAATCTGGTGTCGTCTCACACTGACCACTAGATACACTGGCTTCTGGATCTCTAATGGGGTGCAGGTCAGCTACTGTCTGAGGCCACCCAGCAGGAGCTACAGGGAGAACTACAGTTTTCTCCTCTTTGCTTGGGGTTTGGAGGTTTTGGAGCTGTCTGACCAGAGCTGCAGTTTGTTAGGTTAAGCTGCGATAGGGCAGGCCATTTATATGCAAAAGCCGCTGGGTGGAGCTTGGGTTTGTAGATTGTGCGGGGCGGGGTCTCAGAGAGTCACCAGCCTAGGGCGTGGCAAACAGCGATGGCTGCCAGTCAGCCGTCTCTGTGTCTCCGCGTTTCCAAGTCCCCGTGTCCCATGCCCCAGTGCAGTAAACAAAGATTGCTGCACGCACCTCTGCAAGAAAGCCACCCTCACTTTCTGACCTGATGGCAGACAGTCCAGCTTCTCCTCGTAGGAGTTTGGGTCCCCAGCGTCTCCCCAGAAACTGGAGTTCAGAGTAATCAGGAGCTTGTCTCCCTTCGGGTTGAAAAAAGCAGCGCACCCAGTCGCCCGCCGCCAGCCGGATTCGTGCATCACCATACCTCAGCTTTTCAGCGCTTGTGCACGTCTCACTGCTCTTTTCTCTTTCCTTCTATTTGTAGAACTTCCACTCAGCCAGCTTTCCTGTGGTTCTGGGTGATAGACGTTTTGTCTTTTAGTTGTAGTTTTGAAATTGTTATGTGAGGCAGCAGTTTAGGTGTTTACCTATGCCGCCAACTTGGTTTTCATCCCTGTGTTGACTAGTTATGATCAGATTTAAGGCTTGAATAATTTTCAGTTTACCCTGTAAATGTTAGTGGAAGAGATTTCAAAATTTTAAAATTTCTCCTTTTTATTAAGTTTAGAATTATATTTTTAAAGAGTATCCCCTTTGGCTTATTTGCATATACAGAGGGGTTATGGGAGGTTTCAGTAATTTTCCTAGACTTTACTTAGATTCAGTTATAATTTCGGTATATAAAGAATAAATAATATGTAAGATTTTAAAATGAGGCACATGGCTTATTGCAAGCAGTGCATTGAGCATTGAAAATAATTCATAAACTCCCAATCTATGAAATGCAAATACCCAGACTATCACTGGCAGATGCCCCCACAGGGAATCAGGACTCTTGGCTTGCCCGGTGTCCCTGACTGGACACATGCTATCCCCCTGAAAGTTTCCTGTTTGAACTTGGCTCTGAATCTTTGCAAGTTCCTTTCTGAAGCACAGTGCCTTAACAATGCACGTGAACTGTCCCTTGCTCTTGATTGGAGCTCAGGCACATGGTCTTACCTGATTGGCTAATTCAAAAGAAGGGGTTGGCCTTTGCTGTTTCAAGATGGCAGCCCCCGGGGAAGTGGCAAGCCATATGGCCAACATGGCGGCTGCCAAGTCACATAGTCTAAAATGGCGGCTGTCTAACCTGTTCTTACAGAAATGATGATTTGTTTATTTTCACAATAAACAAGGGAGGAGCAAACCAAAATCCCTAAAAGATAGAGAGTCAAAATTATATTGCGGACAAACAGGCAGAAATTTCACTAGCTGTTTCTGGTGGCTTTATTAGAATTTAATTGTTTATAAAAATATTGGCTTTTCATTTAGCTGAAATTATATGAAACATTGATTATCATTTAAAAGGCTAATTTATAAAGTAATTAAAGTAGGTATCTTTATTAAAAAGGCAAAGCAAGTAAACTTTAGTAAACTTACACGTCTGATTCACAAGGCACAAACATTGCCCCACTCCAACCTAATTAAAATGCAGGCAGCTATGGGCTTTTTGTCTTTAAAATTCTGTCTTAAAATTCTGCTGTTGAAAAATTTGGGTGTATTTAAGAAATATATTGTTACTTTATTTTGCCCTTCTTAGAGGCCAAAACCCTCATAACATTTAAAATATATGTATATAAGTAAAATATAGCTATCAATTTTCATTTGATAAAGCTTTCCACGCGATTTCAAGTATATTAGATTGGCCAAATTTAAAATATTTCCTTTAAGGAGAACAAATTCTTTGAATAATTTCAGGGCCTGTGAAATGCTCCAAAATTATCCCTTGGTTATAGCTTTGAAATTTAACTTGGAAAGACCATCAAATATATATACTTTGGGCATTTAGTTACCACAACTACATAATTTCTCCCAATTTAATTTGAACCTTGAACTTTTAGAGCTGGCAAGTCAAATATTTAGCATTTCTTAGATTAAGCTGCTAAGTTCGGTAGCCACACAAATGCAAATTAATTACATTCTTTTTATTGGAAATGTGACCAGCCCCAAGGAGGGGAAGATGGGAAGCAAGCTTGTCTTCAGAAGTTGCTACTGGCAGAAAACTTATGTTTTTGGCTGGCGAGGGCCTAGCTGCTTGATTTTAAAAAGCCCTTTTTTTCTGCTGGGGGAAGGGCGACTACCCCCTTCCTCCATTAGAGGCACAGCTAGCCTTCCCCCTGGGCTATTGGACCTTTATAATTAACATATTATTTATCTATGTCTCAACAATTTTTTGAGATTTAAATCCAATTATAATTATCTTAAGGCATTTTCTTTGGCAAATTTTTGTAATGGAGATAACTTATTGACTTTTAGTGGCTTCAATGCTAAAGTATTATTTTATTTTATAAAAACTGGAGTGCCTCCAAGATTTGGGAGGCAACCTTGTAATGCAATACATTATTATTCAAGAACTATCATTATTATGGAAGCATTAATCCTATTGCCTAAATACAGCCTGTATATTTTCCTTGTGTCATTTTTGCCATCTTTTTAAAGAAAAAACAGTCTGGTTTATTCTGTAGCATCCGAGAAAAGATTGGGGCTCAAGAAGTCACCCAAATTCGGGCAGAGCACATTTTCTTAAGCTTGCTTTTCTATTCACGGGTACAGAAATCCCAGATGCATCCCTAAATTCTGGGAAATGTTTCATTTGTCTAAATTTTAAATGATGGATTGCAAAATAAAAACATGGCAAAAATGAGACTTAATAAAACTCGAGAGTTGGCGCCTATTTTACAGGATCGCCAAAAGACCTAGTAATTTTTTTGTCCTGTTTTTTTTTTTCACAATAACACCTTTTATTCCGCACTGTTACAGTGGCAGCGAGTAAATTTGCTTGAAAAGTGCCTGACCCCACATTCTCACATGGTCGAATCATTTCTCCAAAAATTCTCCCTTCCATAGTTAATAATCTCCTCCATCCAGAGTTGCACGAGCCAGAGAATACCAATCATAAGGAGCTAAGACATATTATTCATAATTCCTCCTGTAATCCTTCTTGGATAGCTCTTTGCACATGTGATTCTATTAACGGCGAATTAAACATTTCAGGATTAGGACATGGAGGTGGAGGGGGCCATGAAGGCCATTCCTCCAATATTTTTGTTTGTTTTTTTTTCTTTTTGCTCCTCTTTAGTAGTGAAGGGTGCAAGAGGAGGAGATTTATTCTCTTTAGCCTCTCAAAAAGGCTCTAGCAAATGAAATACCATTTCTTCCACAAGGAGAAACAGTTTGGAGGCAAGTTTTTTCCCTGCTACTGAGCTTTTTTCAAGTTTTGACGAACTTTTTGCCAAACATTCAAGTTCTAATGTACCTTCTGCAGGAAACCAAGGGTTATGTTCTATAACATCAAGTAAAAACTGTAAGAGAATACCTTCTGAAACTTTAATTCCTTAAGCATGCAAACCAAAAGTCTATAATAAAGTTTACTTTATAATCGAATTCTGCCCCATTAGCCTGGCTGAAAAAGACGTTCCCACCCTACTTACAGATTGAGACTTCTGCAGCTGATCATGAGCTTTGCATGCGGTGAATTTTCCTCACCTGTTTGGTGAAATCTTCCCTTCTTCGCTCTAGGCGAAACAGTCCCCTCCAGAGGTCCCACGTTGAAGGCGCCAGTTGCGAGTGCCCCACGTCCCTTGGATAATTTGGAAACCTAGGTATTTGACTTCCCTCTGACAGATTTGAGCCTTCTTTTTGGACACCCAGTAACCTGTTTCAGTTAAGAGTCTTAGAAGTGTTCGTGTTCTTGGAATTGGATACTGGCAAAGTTTTACAGGCTGTGCCCCAGGCTTCAAGCCAATTGCACTGGGGTGTGGTTCTTAGCCAGGTCCTAGGGATTTCCTTCTGCCCAGACCAGTGGGAATTCCTTCTATAGTTTAGGCTCTAATGGTGAGTCCTTTGACTGGGAGGTATAAAGTCTCCATTCTTCCTCCCTAGGCACTGCTAAAGACAGGATCATTGGAGAGGTCTCCTTACCTAAGCGCAGTTGTGCTGAACCATCCGGGGCAAAGGTGATATCTGCTCCCATTTTGGCTAAAAGGTCTCTGCCCATTAGAGGGACTGGGCAATCTGGCAAGTACAGTAATTCATGAACCACCTGGTGGCCACCTAACTGACATCGGCGAGGGCGGCAGAATGGTCTGAGGGTGTAGTCCCGATAGCTCTGATAATGGTGACTTCCCATCCTGAGAGGGGAGCTACTTTCTGAGTAACTACCGAGTGCTCTGCCCCTGTATCAACCATAAAGTTCACAGCCTGGCCCCCAATTTCCTTTTTTACCATGGGCCCAGTTGGAAAGAGCCTGGTCTGTCCTAGTTGGAGTCAGCTGCTGCCAGTCCAATGTGATCTGCCTCAGGTGGCTCTGGCCGATAGCGGCTGGGTGGTTTGGATGGCCTTGCCTGCTCCTTCTGGCTGCTCAGACATTCATTCTCCCAGTGTCCTAATTCTTTGCAATAGGCACACTGGTCCCATTTAAGATCCATCCTTCCTTTTCCTGACTTGGCTCCTTGCTGTCTCCATTTCCTTTTCTGGGAGCTAGCTTCTATAACAGCCACATGAAATCAGATTCATTTTCCTTTGCAGTTTCTCCTCAGCCTTCTTTTTAGCCACATTTTTCCAATTAATGAAAACCTTGTTAGCTATCGCTACCAGTTCAGGAGCATTCTTTACTGCAAACCCTTCCAGTTTCTGTAGCTTTCTCCTTATGTCTGGCTGAGCCTGACTAATGAAGGCTGTATTGATCATAGTTTGATTCTGTGAGGCCTCTGGGTCAAAAGGAGTGTAAACTCAGTATGCTTCAGAGTCTCTCATAAAAGGCTGCTGGATTTTCATGAGGCCTCTGGAAAACCTCAGAGGCCTTGGCCATATTAGTGAGCTTATTGGCCCCAGCCTGGAGCCCCTGGAGGAAGGCCAGCCAACATCTCTCTAACCTGGCCCGCCCATCTGTCTGTGTCCCTGTTGGGGCCTGGGTCTGGAGCCATTTCCGAGCTTGTTATTATTCTCATGCGCTCCTCAGTGTTAAAAAGCATGAGAAGGAGTTGTTTGCAGTCGACCCAGGTGGGCTTATGGGTCTGAAAAATTGATGCCAGAAGGTCAACTGTGGCTTGAGGTTTTTTGGAATAAGCGGGAGTGTGATGCTTTCAATTTAAGAGATTCGTCATAGTGAAAGGCTGGTAATAAAAGACCGATCCCCCTCTTGTGGGGTCCCATTTTTCTCCAATTATATGAGGACCCACATTTCTCAGAAAGGCATCTGGAAAGCCAGGAGTGGCTTGGGTCACCGATCAGCTGAGCACAAATGTCGTCCAACTGGTTCTGGAGAGTCCTTTGGAGGGAGATGGAAGGAGGTGGTGTGTATAACTTCTCTGGCTAGGCAAGGGGCACTGGATACTGCTTGAGGCATGTATGGAGGTGGTAGAACTGGCAGGGCTTCCTCAAGGGATTCCTGCAGAATAGGAGGCTTATTCTCCTTCTGAGGGGCCTGCCCTTTTTATTTATATACACAAAACTGGATCCAAAGTGGCTTAAGCTCTGCTATTTTTAGCCACTGGTTAATATAAGGGAACTGGTCGGGATGACCTGGGTCTCCCATGATAATTCTGTGAACATTTCTGATCGTGGAGACATCTAATGTGCCCTCTGCTGGCCATCCTACTCCAAAAGATGGCCAGTCTATTTCACACATCTTTTTTTTTTTTTTTTTTTTAACTCCCAGGGGACTAGTTTTACCCCATAATCCCCAATAAACCCCTTTTTAAAATTCCTTAACATACATTCTAAGACAGAGTTTGTGGAAGAGCTATTACCCATGTTGCAGGGAGGGACCAGGTTTCCTCTCTTTAAAAAAATACCTGAATAAAAGAACTAATCAAAATAAGCCTTATTTTTCTAACTTCATTTGTCCTTGGGTGTGGACCACAAATGACACTAATCAGATTTCTGCTATCAGTCTTCCTGAGTATATTGACATAAGCTATTTAACCTCTGTTTAGGGAGGCAAAGTGCAAATCATTTACTCCCAAGTGTCCTTGGTTTAGGGAAGACAGGATATACAGGATTAAGACAGGATTTACAAGACGCCTTAAAACAGGATTTAAGACAGGATTAAATAATTAACATTCCTCAGATTAGCAATACATTCATATTTTTTAAGAGACACAAACAGAAATTTCACCAGCTAAACAATTTAAACAAACAACAAAGAGACATATTTAAACAATAAACACAGATAACATTGCCCACTAAAAACTGAATCACCTCAGAAATGTGGGAGAGGTATAGAAGAGTTTAAAAAAATAAAACAGAAACAAACAAACATTAAAAACACTTTTACACCAGCATGTGCTACATTTATACCACAGAATACCCTTCACTCACAAAATCAGTTTCAATTGCACAGAGATACAGAACAAGTCCCTGAACTGAGGCAGTAGAAAACTGCCTGGGAATACTTCTCTTCTACCTTTTTAAAAGGCAGGCCATACTCAGACCCTTAGCCAGTCTGACTTTTGACTTCCCTCCCCAGAAGTCCCAGAGACAGTGAATACCATCTAGAAGCCATTCCTCCAGATGATCTGAGCTATCCTGAGGTAAATAATTACCTAGGTAGGGGCTAGATACCTCTCTGTCCCACAGGACAGACCAGAAATCAGACCCATTTCCCCGGGGAAAAACTTACAGTTTAAGACATCTGATTTTGACTTCCCTCCTGGGAAGTCCCAGAAAGGTCCACCAGAGTTCAGGAACCAGCAAATGTGCCGGTGGCACATCATCCTTGGGTCCCAGAGTCCGAAGCAAGTGCCCTGAAGTCTTCTCTCATCAGCAGGGGCCTAAGAGCCAGCTCAACTGATGTTTCTCAGACCACACACCAAATGTTGTGGCAGAATGCACGGGAGAATGATCAGCCAGCCAAAAGAGACAAGAAAAGCCGCAAATACCTTTAAATCTACCCCAGAATTCCAAAATTTCAACCTAACACAGCAAAATCACAGAGCAAACCAAAGCCCCTAGTACACAAACATAGACAGAAATTTTTATCAACTATCCCTCTGTGATAGAGAGCAAATGTCTCTGAGAAAACTAACTCAACAGTGCTGCTTGAGACTTTTGCAGACCATCATGGGTTCAGTCTTCAGTAAATCAAATGTTTTAACCAGATGAGCAAACAGAAAATCAAAGTAGCTTTCGCTTTCACACAGACCAGTTAATGAGCAGATAATTATGCCAAGACAGACAAACATCCATACTCACACTCTAGACTAGCCCAGACTGGACTGAGCAGATAATGCCCAACTCCCCAGATGGGCATGGGGGCACTCCCAGCACCCACGCCCCAGAACAGAATTCTCGACTAACGTCTCAGTGAGAACCTACCGGAGGAGTTAAGACTGCGTCCAGCACCCCCTCTTGGTAGCAAATTGGCTAGTCCCACACACAAATAGAAGAGTGAACCCATAATTCCTTAATCGAATCTGAATTCACTCACCTCCGGAGTCCTGATTCCTGATTTACCTGACAAAGTCCTATGACTTCTGGGGAGGTGATCAAGCTCCCCTTTCCACTCACTTGGAGTGGGCCTGTCTGACTGGGGCCCCAACCTTACTGATTCTGTCAACAGGTCCAGGGGTGTCCGTCCACTTTCTCCAGATGCCGGCCGGGTCCTGGGCTGAGGTCCGGGAGCGCCTGGACATCCCCCCGCCCCCCGGTTCAATTCTGCTAAAATCAGCAGCGCTCGCCTTCCGGAGGCCAAACCCCATCCACTCACCAGAGGCAAGAGCCAAACGCGGTTAGCTTCCTGGCCAATGCACCAAATGTTTCAGAAGACTAAAGAATACCAAGCATGCTTCCTAGAGAAAGGGAGGGACCCCGTTTATTAACACTAGTGGACTCCGGAAATAATTTCCAAATCAGAATGAAGAAACATGGGCTTCACTTTTATAACCTTCTGGGGTCTTTGTCTTACAGATATGGTTCCACCCCCTTTATGGGCTTACAGGAAGGCCCCCAGGTGTTGGGGGTCCCCAGGCCATATCCAATGATCTGTCCTGGGGGCAGTGATAACGACCCACACCCCCTTGCCAGGGCAGTGTATTGTTTACAGTTTTTATGGCCTGACATGCCTTGCAAGACCAGTTTCCTCCTCAACATGATACCCCTTCCACTGTTTCTATTCATATTAAACTAATCTACAAATTAGCAGAAGGAAGAATTCTAGAAGCCAATGTGACCACAGAGGCAGAGATTGGAGTAATCCAACCACAAGCCAAGAATGCCAGCTGCCACCAGAAGCTAGAAGAAGCAAGGAATAAATTCTCCCATAGAGCCTTCAGAGGGAGGTGGCTGATTTTAGCCCAGTGATACTGATTTTGGACCTCTGGCCTCTGGAACTGTGACAGAATACATCTCTGTTGTTTTAAGCCACCAAGTTAGTGATAATTTGTTATAGCATTCATATGAAACTAACACACTAACATTTTCTTGAGGATTTTATGTCTTCATAGGGCATATTGATTTGTCATTTTCTTGAGGTATCTTTGTCTGATTTTGGTACCAGGATAATACTGGCCATAAAACCCACATACCTGAACTTGTGCCCATAAAATTTATATTCTCTTCTGTTCCTAGCCAAAGCCAGTTCTTTCATCTAAGATTAGACTGCCCCCCTGTAGTCTACTCAAGGAAATTTCTTCAGCAATTCTTTCCTCTACATCATTATTTTTTCCCTTTCTACTTTCCATTGCTACCACATAGAGATGCTATTATTTCCCATCTCTTAATTTAAAAATAAAATAAAAACATCTTCTGACCCCATTTAACCCTTCAACTATTGCCTCTTTCCTTTTGGTTCCTTACACAACTCTTTATTTAGTTGCCTATATTCACAATCTCCACATTCCCTTGTCCCATTCCCTCCTTAATCCACTCCAGTCAGGGTTTTGTCATCACCAACCAATGGACCTGCTTTCTTTAAGATCACTAGTGACTTGACATTGCTAAACACCATCGTTTCTTTTTATATTATTATCATAGCATTTGATATAATTGATCACTTTTTCCTCCTTCCACACTTTCATGAGATAGAATGGTAGCTACCACACAGGCTACATTCTATCTCAGTATCTTTTGCTGTGTCCTTTTCATTGCCTTAACCTCTACACTGAGTGGCCAGATTATTATGATCTGGGAGGGGACATGGGCTGTTGGCCAGCCTGCCTGCTGGTGGAACTCCTGGTCGAGGGGACAATTTGCATATTAGCCTTTTATTATATAGGAATTATATAAGATATACACTAAGTGGCCAGATTATTATGCGTTCAGAGATCATAATAATCTGGCCTCTCAGTGTATATGGTAGTGGGCCCAGGACTCAGATTGTGGACTTTCCCATCAACGTTTTCATTGTAGCTAATATACAGTATTTTCTCTTTTCTATATACCTTCCCTGACTACATGTCATCTAGTATTATGACTTTCAATACTATCTATATGCTGATGATTCCAAAGTTATATTTCTATTCAAAACTCTCCCATGAAATCCAGACCAATGTATTTAATAGCCCACTTTTATATCTCTTTTGATGTTTAATAGGTGTTTCATATATGACATTGTGTATAAAACAGAATTCCAAATTCTGCCCCCAAACTGGTGCTTTTATACTCTTTTCTATCTCAGTTAATAGCAGCTCCCTCCTACTAATGGTCAGGTCAAAGATCCTACTGTCACTCATCTCTTTTTTTTTTTTTTTTTACTCCCCTCATCTAGTCGGCCAGCAAATCCTATTAGCTATACTTTTAAGATACATCCAGAAATTGAGCACTTTTCATCATGTTTGGTGTATTTCCAGTGTCCAAAAACATACATGACACACAGTAGGCATGCAATAATAATTTGTTGAAAGAATGAATGAATTATGTCTTATATCTACTCTATAATTTCCTTGACAATGGTTGGCCCATATTATGTCAATTTGATATCATCTGGCCCATGTGTTCCTCTCTATTCTCATATTTTGCCACTAACCAACAAGAATCATATGCTCCAAGTGTAGTGATCTGCTTCATATTTATTATGTTGTATCATTCCATTGTGCATTCCTCAATAGTGTTCTCTCAGCCTAGAACATTCCTGCACGTTAACAGTATTTCAAGAGTCATGTCAGCCAACAAAAATCTTATTCTAGCCTAAATACTTCTCCCCTGGTGCTTGCTTACCTCAGCACACATAAATTCTATCACATCACAACCCACACTCTGCTGAGCTTTGCCTGTCTCCCTTCAGAACTCTGAGCTCTGTCTTGCTCATCTTGCTTTGGAATTCCTAAAGTGTAGCACCGGGCCTGGCATGTGGAATGCAATAAATGTGTGCAAATGAATGAATAAAAGGATTCCTCTGGGTATTGCATTTGTTCGTATATGGAATCATAAAACAAGATGTAATATAAAGGTATTTTTTACTATAAATATGAATGAATGATTCTTTGGTAGCAAGACTTAACACATCTTTATAGGAAGAATGAGTTGAATATTTGCTTTAAGAGTGGTTTATTTTTATCCCTCCAAAGTAATCCAAAGACAAGCAAACATTTCCTCTTCCTGCACAGTAATTCTTTATCTCTTTCTCTTTAATCTTTATTTTATTTTGAAAGAACGCAACATGAGATCTACTGTCTTAAATGTTAAAGTGTATAATACACTAGTGTCAGTTATAGGTACAATGTTGTATAGCAAATCTGTAAAGTTCATTCATCTTGCTTAACTTAAACTTTATAACCATTGATTAGAAAGAAGAAAATATATTAAATGAGTATGTTCTAATTTTATTGAAAAAAATATTTTTCAAAATTTCTGTGCCATATATTGAATTAAAAGAATCACCTTCCACTTTTACTACCATTCTCTCTCTCTCTCTCTCTCTCTCTCTCTCTCTTTCTCTCTCTCTCTCTGTCTCTTCCCGCCTCCCCTTTCTCAAACTTGAGACAGCCAGTTGTCAGCTCTAACCAAAATTGTACTGTAACAATACAAAGAATACAAAATGCTTTATTATCATAACGTTGCAACTATTATGTACAAAAGTATGTGTGGGCAGAGACTAGAAAAGTAATATGAAATGCAATTCACTGACATTTACTGAGCACATACAGTGACCTACACACTGTTCTGGATGTGATTAAAAAGAAGGAACAGTCCCTTTCTTGGAGGAGTCCAGTCTCATAGCATTTACTCAGATTGCTATAATCTCCTTTGATAAGAAAATGTGGTGCCACTTGCTCTCCCCAACTTGGAGGACACCAGTATGCACCAAGAGTCAAACTTCTGGGGTTTCTATGGCCCATTAGTGTTTATGAGCTTCTAGGGAATTACTGTTTGTCAACTTTATTATTAGTGGGAACTAAGATTGTTATTGGGGTGGGAAGGAGATGAAAGTTTTTGGGATGTAAGAAGCAGATGTCCTTCTCACACGGTTAACAAAAAACCAGGGTTGGGCCGAAACCGGTTTGGCTCAGTGGATAGAGCGTCGGCCTGCGGACTGAAAGGTCCCGGGTTCGATTCCGGTCAAGGGCATGTACCTTGGTTGCGGGCACATCCTCAGTAGGAGGTGTGCAGGAGGCAGCTGATCGATGTTTCTCTCTCATCGATGTTTCTAGCTCTCTATCCCTCTCCCTTCCTCTCTGTGAAATATCAATAAAATATATTTTTTAAAAAAACAAAAAACAAAAAACAAAAAAAACCCAGTGTTGGTGTTTCTGAAGCACAGTAGCTGCAAAGGTCCTATGCAAAGAGCTAGTGCGTGGGCAAACTGACCACTAGACCTGTAGTTTTGGGATGGCTCTTGAAGTCTGGCCCCCTTCTCTGGGCACTGCATTGATATTTGTTTATAGCCATCTTTTCCCATATCCAAAAGGAGCACAGCTTTTTCTCCTAAAAGCAGTCCCAGGAAGGGCTGAGCCATTCGCTACTTCACAAGCAAAGAGATTGAAAGTTTCCAGTGCTGGTCCTGGGACCCAAACAGTAAAGGCTTATTCTGTCTCTTTCAGAAAGGGTCAAGACCTGAGAAGCACAAAGGTCTTTTTACTCACCTTGAGAAGGGAAAGCAATACCACTAGTTTCCGTTGCTTCTGGATGTATTAGTCTCTACATAGGGCAGAGAAGAAAATTCTCTACTTCCAGATACAGGTTTGCAGAGGTGGTGAAAGACAAAATGATTGTTAGGTCAGTAATCAAGATGTTTGAATGATGCCACTGGGGCTCCTTCTCTTTTCTCTCTGTATATCGTGGTCTTGCTTTCTTCTGTGTGGACATCAGTCTGCCAGCCTGTTTCAGAACAGCAAATCCCCAACCCCTCTTCCTTATCCTGCTCTGAGGATTCAGGTTTATAAGGCCCCAAGTACCCAAAAGCTCAGCAAGAGAAAGATCCTTTCTTTCCAAGGATCTCTGGGAAGGACTCCAATGGGCTCTGCTTGATCATATGCCTGTCCCTAGACCACAGCTGTGTTCAGGAAGATGAGGTACTTAGATTGACCAGCTTGGGTTACACACCTTCTGTTACAATGCAGAGGATGTGAGTAAAAGCCCTACCAGGTAAGGTAAGAAACAACTCCTAAAAGGAAAGATTTTTAGCAGACAAAACATTAACAAACAAACAAAAAACACCAAAAATCCCAAACCAAACAAACATGAAAAAAACTAGAATAGGTGTTTACCAGCTAGGGGAGAATAGTCAGGTTGACCTCCAGGTTTTTGCTGCTAGGTGACTGGTGATGTTAATAGAAAATGCAGAGGTAGAAGCAGTTTGAGCCCATATTGAGAGTTGAGTTGTTAAAATGTTGAATTGAGGGTGACATTTGAATGAGATAATATCTTGGAAGCAATGAGTCACAGGAGCATAGCAGAAAGATACGTTTAAAAATATAATTTTAAATATAAAATTGATTCGTGTTAGGGTGCATCAGGGTATGCAGTGGAAAGCCATGACAATTCTTTTTTTTTTTTTAATACATTTTTATTGATTTCAGAGAGGAAAAGAGAGATAGAAGCATCAATGATGAGAGAGAATCATTGGTTGGCTGCCTCAGGCATGCCCCCTATGGGGATCAAGCCTGCAACCCCAGCATGTGCCCTTGATAAGAATCAAAACTGGAACCCTTCAAACCAGCTAGGTAATTCTTAAGTGGGTAAGTTCTTTAGATCAACAATCTATGTTGCTATTTTAGAAATCTCCTTACAATATTAAGCCCCCCACCCCAGGCCCCTACCCCCACCAGAAGCTGCACTTCCTTCCGGTCATCTCTGGACTTTCACTGCTAGACTTGAGTTTGGAGTCCAGGCTACTTGGCTCTAAGAGACCCCAGAGAGACGGACTACAATTCCCAGGGTGCTCCGCAAATGGGCGGGGCGTGTCCGGGGGCGGGGTCAGGAACAGCCACCCAGAGAGCGTGGAGGCGGGGAGATCCGGCGGTGCCAAGCTGAGGTGGTGAGAGAAGAGCTCCCGGATGTGGAGAAGCTGGGGAGGAGGCGTGGGAGGAAGATGGACTCGGTGGAGAAGGGGGCCGCCACCTCCGTCTCCAACCCACGGGGGCGGCCGTCCCGGGGTCGGCCGCCGAAGCTGCAGCGCAACTCCCGCGGCGGCCAGGGCCGGAATGTGGAGAAGCCCCCACACCTGGCGGCCTTAATTCTGGCTCGGGGCGGCAGCAAGGGCATCCCTTTGAAGAACATTAAGCATCTGGCGGGGGTCCCGCTCATCGGCTGGGTCCTGCGTGCGGCCCTGGACTCGGGAGTCTTCCAGAGGTACGCACGGAAAGGCGGGCAGCGCGGCGCGGGCGGCGGAGCAGCGGGGGCAGCGGAGCAGCAGGGGCGGCGGAGCAGCGGGGGTTTGGGGGCGCTCGCTCCTGGAAGGGATGTGCGGCATCTGGGGTGTCTGGGCCCCGGCTGAGAGCCCAGGGAGAACGGGCTCCAGCTTATTCCTTGTTCTGTAGCTGATAATAGTCATGACCTGGGACAGATCCTGACCCCGCCCTTGAGAATGCCACCCCTAAATGGGGACATTTTCTCTTAACCGTCTTCCTCCGCTCTTGCTGACCTCACTGGGGAAAGGAGGCCACTCCTGTGAAATGTCTGCGATAACCGGTGAACTCTTAGAGGCCACGGGGTGCCACTGTTGCTCGCGTCTGATAGCCACTTGGTGCTGCTGATCGATTAGGGAGGCGTCAGGTTCCTGAATGGAGGGGGGCGGGTGTAAAGGCTTTCTCATTTTCAGCTGAAATTGGAGAACCTTCCCTGACCTTTGAAAAATGCTCAAAGCTATCTGCCTGTGAGTCAGCACAATCTAGGGCTCCCTACATTTGTTGGTAGGGGAGAGACAGTGGGAAAGCGTACAGCTGGCTGTTTTATATGCTCGTAAATGGTTTTATCATACCTTTGAAACCTGGGCTGCCCTGAGGACAGTTTTATTGTTCATCACATTGAGACGTTGCCATATGCCATAGGAGTTACAAGCTGATGTCATTCATAAAAGATGGGAGATAGAAGTCTGTGCCAAGAATACATTTGCACATAGCAACTTCAACCTAATTATATTTGAGTGTGTTATTGAGGAGAGTAAATTATTTTGACCTTTTGATGTTTGGGTCTTGGTTTTTAAAGAGATGGCTGTCTTTGAAGCGAATTAATTACCCACATTTATATACAGGTATCAACTTACTAATTTCTTTAATCTTTTAATCCGAAGGAAGCCTGGGTGGAGAGAGCTGGCACCCAGAAGATAACAGTAATGTAACAGGAAGTGTGCAAAGGAGAGATAGGGAAAGACGTGGGGTTTAGTTCAATTCAGCAAACATTTACTGAGTGAGCCCTAATTTCTGCTCTATACATCCAAGAGAATAATACCAGGGTGAATGTGACATGGTTCTTTCTTTGTGAAGTCCACAAGCCCACGTTTGAAAATTTTTACCTCCTTACAAAGGGTATACACTGAAAAATAAGGGCTGAGATAAAGTGCATTCAGGCAGCAGTGATGTATGTAGTAAAGTCCTATTTTTGTGAAATGAACTAGAAATCAAAATTACAGATTGAGCCCTGGCCAGGGGCCTCAGTTTGTTGGGCATCCTCCCTGTGCACTGAAAGGTTGCTAGTTCCCTGTCAGGGCACATGCCCAGGTGGCAGCTCACACTGTTTCTACCTCTGCATTTTCTATGAACATCACCAGCCACCTAGGGGCAAAAACCTGGAGGTCAACCTCATTGATCCCCCCCCTAGCTAGTAAACACCTATTCTAGTTTCTTTCCTGATTGTTGGTTTGTTTGTTTTTGCTGATCTACCCTGGAGTCAAAGTGTAAGGGTGTATTAATTGCAAATTTGGGTAAGTCATCTAATATTGTCTCTGTGCCTCTGTGTCATCATCTTCAGAATGGACTTAAGTGTATCTCCTGGGCTTGCTGAGGGAATTGAGATAAAAGAATAGTGCCTGGCATATAGTGTGTGATCTATCCTTGACATTTCCCTCTTGTATTGAAGGTTTCTACAATCTTCATCTCTTCCATCGGCCAGTTTCCTTACTGGTAAAATTGGAAAGTTATCATCTTCAAAGTTGTTATTTTTTTAATTCTAATGTTCTTTTGAGCCAAATTTGTCCTGGAATGACCCCTGCTCTCCTAAGTGAAAAGCTTCTTGTGAGCAGGTACTACCTTTCTCACTCTGGTATGCTTTATAGATCAGAACCTCAATTAAAATGTGCTCGTTTTAATTTAATGGGCTTATTCTGAAGCTGCAGTTGGAATTTGGAGCAGCCTCCTTCTACTGTCTTTCTTCAACAAATATTTACCCCAGGAAGGAAATCTGCCTGATCTGTGTTTTTCAAGAGTTTTTTGTTCAAAATAATGATTTGACTCAGTTGAGGCATATTTTCCTGGCCTGCTCAGAATCAAAGCTAGCAGTATTTTATTTTATTTTATTTATTTCAGAGAGGAAGGGAGAGGGAGAGAGTGAGAAACATCAATGATGAGAGAATCATTGATCATGTGCCTCCTGCACGCCCCACATGGGGGATCAGAGCCCACAACCCTGACTGGGAATTGAACCTTGACCTCCTGTTTAATAGGTTGGGTCAGTGCTCGGCCACTGAGCCACACCAGTCAGGCTAAGCTAGTAATATTTTAAAAGCTACTAACTTGGGTAGTAAGCAGTCAAGATAAATACTGAGATAATTTTATTTGCATTTAATAAAAAGTTACCGTTAGAGCTGAGTTTGCAAAAGCTTGATTTTCAAAAGTATAAGTAAACCTCAGAACAAATTGATTTTTTAAAATATTGCCTAGCATACTGGTGAAAAATAAGCATTTCTAGGTTGTAGACTTATGACTAATGAAAGGCCTATCTTGTGTTCTCTTTAAAATGGCAGTGTATGATTCGAAATAACTTTAATAGGCACCATTATTGATATTCCTGTTTATCCTGTTAGATGTAATATGATATCATGTGAGAATAAAGCCATTGGCATTTAGACTTTGACATTTACTCTAAATTTGATTTTAAATTTTGTTAGGCCTCTTTGTTCACTTGCTCATTCTTTCTCCTTTGCCCTTCCTCATCTGATTCCTCTATATCAAAGGGAATTATCTACTTACTTAGATCCTTTAACCATAGATGATGATCCTTAGATTTTAAGTGTATGTATTGGATGCTATTTTCATATCCCCGGTGCCATTGCCTTATATTATACATACAAATTAGACATGGACCTTTGATGGTCTGAAACCAGTTTTCCTTCCAACAGAGTCAGTGTAAAGATTAAATGAGACTGTAAATTTTTTTAAATTACCATTTCTATTTTATTATTTTGAATAGAAAACATTTATTTAATGTTCATTCTGAGTTTGGTTTATAGTTAATCCTTATAAGAACCATTTGAGGTAATTATTATCACCTCTATTTTACTGAAAATTGAGTCTTTGGTAGATTATGGATGTTGCATAGGGTCATATAGCTAGCATATGGTGGAGCCAGGATTTGAACCCCTTCCTTTAGAGCCCATGCTCTCAACCATTTACTGTTTCATTCAACAAATAGATATTAGCGCCTGTTATATAGCAAGCACTGTAAAAATATTTTGTAGAAGATAAAGCATTATAGAAAGAGTAATTATTGCTTCCTTACCTCTCTTTCCTTAATGGCTTAAAGGGAATTATAGTACTGTGTTGGACTCTGTCTCTATGATAGGCCCAGAGTTTCTCAAGAAAATGGTCTGTGTATCCCGTGTTCAGACAAGTGCCTAGTGCCTGAAACAAACTATGACTAAGTAAACATTTCATGAATGAAGTAATGAATGAAAGATAAAGGGTTTAAAGAAGAATAACAAGCAAACAAACCTCTTCCAGAATCTCTATTTTTTAAAATTTTTCTTTTAAGCATTTCAGATTGGAGAGGGTGCAGGCTGGGCTGAGGGATACCCCCCACCCCCGTGCACGAATTTCATGCACCAGGCCTCTAGTTTATATAAATAACAATATATGTTGTATGTAGTATAAATATTTCTATGTATAAATATAAACATATCTAGGACATTTACTTAGGCATTTAAAATTACTGTTTAAAATATAAATAAATAAATAGATAAATAAAAGTACTGTTTATAATTTAAATATTGTATTATTTAAATTTTATAGTACTTTGGATCTGTAACATTATTTTCATGATACAAAAACTATTCTAACATTATGTAAGCTGTATTTTAGGGTTTTAGAGCTCCTTTTTATCTGAAATGATTTCTTTTAGTGATTTGGCTTTATTTATTTGTTCTTTTTAATATCTATACAGTGTGTGGGTTTCAACGGACCATGATGAAATTGAGAATGTGGCCAAACAATTTGGTGCACAAGTTCATCGAAGAAGTTCTGAAGTTTCAAAAGACAGCTCTACCTCATTAGATGCCATCGTAGAATTTCTTAGTTATCACAATGGTATGAGTTTAATAGTATATTCAAAATTTTATGTAATTTATAACTTGCTTATCAGTTCACAAGACTTGTTTTAACATTTGCATTTAAGATTACTGTCTTGCAAAGAACTTTATTCTGATGTCCTTTTGTTTTGTCTTTTTAAAGAGGTTGACATTGTAGGTAATATTCAAGCTACTTCTCCATGTTTACATCCTACTGACCTTCAAAAAGTTGCAGAAATGATTCGAGAAGAAGGATATGATTCTGTTTTCTCTGTTGTGAGGCGCCATCAATTTCGATGGAGTGAAATTCAGAAAGGAGGTAATTTGTTATGTCACTCTTTATTTTAGCTCATTTTATGGAGAATCAGTTTTTCATATGCAAATATTCTTTAGGAGTGAGGAGAGTAAAAAGGAACAGTAAAAGAAAACATGATTCTTAACCCTAGTAGGTAATAACATTTCTAATCAGTTCTCAATCTTGTGATTACTGAGGGAAGACAGTGAGCCAAAATTAATTCTTTGCTTTATTTTTACAAAGGAACATTTTAACCCTTTATTTGCCTTTTCAGATTGACATATAATTTTTCTAGATCAAGTACTTTTATTTTTGTTCTAGACATGTTTGATAAACTCTATATAAATCATATAGAATTGTGGGAATAGAAAGCATCCACCAAAGAGTTTTGGAGGAACTGAAGAATGAATTGTGTAATTTCCCAAAATATGTTACTCCTTTATGTAAGAAGAGTTCCATAGTGTTTAGGTAGAGCCTGATTTCTAGCCAGATAAACTAGCCAAATATGTAATAAAGAATAGAATCACCAACAAATAGGTAAATATAACATACTTGAGGAAAGGCATTGTGATTTCTGTTATGTGCCTTTTGTTGAGTGTAAAAAAGCTGGCCTAATTGTCTCTAACATATGTGTAACTTAAGATGTTATTCTTTTGAAGATGTATCTTTAGCATGTTATTGCATTATCTTCTACCATCCATTGTTTCTTATAAGAAATCAGCTGTAAATCTGACCATTGTTTCTCTGAATATGATTTTCTTCAGGCTACTTTTAAGATTTCCTGTTTATCTTTAGTGTCTGTAGTTTAACTCTAATATGTATTGCTGTGGTTTTCTTTGTGTTCACCCTGTTTCGAGTTCCCTGAACTTTTCAAATCTATGGATTGATATATGTCATCAGTTTTCAAAAATTCTCTTCAAATATTTCTTTGGCCACATTTCCTCTCTCCTTTTTTTCTGGGACTCCAATTTAAATGGATTTTAAACAATTTTATAGCGTTCACATGTCTCTCATAGTCTGTTCTATATTGTTTATTTTTCTCTTTGTGCTTTATTTTGAGTAATTTCGATTGACTTATATTTGAGCTCATGTATCATTTCTTCTAACTTGTCTAGTGCACTTTAAATTCTGTCCAGTGAATTATTTCAGGAACTGTGTGTTTTCCTATTATGGAATGTACCTTTAAGTTATTTTTTAGAGACTCCATTCTCTGTTGAGATGTTCCATCTTTTTATCCTTATTCTTTTTTTTTAAACTATAAGAGAACATCCTATATAATAAAAGGCTAATATCCAAATTGTCCCCTTGGGAGTTCAACTGACCAGGAGTTCGACCGACCGGGAGTTCAACCGCTTGCTATGGCGTGTGCTGACCACCAGGGGGTGGTGTGAAACTAAGGAAGGCCCCGGCTGACAGCCAGGGGAAGGATGGCCCAAATCAGCCCTGATCACCGGCCAGGCCTAGGGACCCTACCTGTGCACAAATTTCATGCACCGGCCTCTAGTTTATTTAGGAAATCACAGAGGTAAAAGTGATTTGTAGAAGAAATGGGCTTAAGAAACAAGTTATGCTAGTAGAGGCAAAGGAAGGGCCCTTGGAGCTTAGAAGTGAGAAGGTAAAAGTGACCAGACTTGGGGGACCATCAGGGGAGACACTGGTATGCTCAGGGAGGGAGAGCACCTCATTCTTTTTTTAAAAAATCTTTTTTTCTAATTTCTTTAAGATGTTCATGATTGTTATCTGAAAATCCTTGATTGCAACATCTAGGTCATTTATAGTTCTGTTCCTGTGACTTTTTTCTGATTAGGGGTCATATATTTCTGCTTCTTTATATGTCATATTTTATCATGTGCCAGACATACACACTGGAATATATATTATTTTCCTCCAGGGAGGACAAACCTTTTCTTCTATCAGGCTGATAGGATAAGGGGCTAATCACTTTGCTCTAATTAGGAGTTGGGCAGTGTTGCAACTATAAAATTTCTTCTGGTTTCTCCTTATTCCAGCAAAGTTCCTCTGCTTATGCCAAGCTTGATCTTTCTCTTACCTCTTTCTCAGACTGAGCAAATAACTCCAGTGGAATTCAGCCACTGATCCTTGTTCACATAGGAAAGACTTGTCCCTCTCTTTTCTTCAAAGTACCACTTGAATTATCTTGTTTATTTGCTTACTAGAGGCCGAGTGCACAAAATACATGCACAGAGGGCGGTTCCTCAGCCTGGCCTGCATCCTCTCCAATCTGGGACTCCTTGGAGGATGTCCGACAGCTGGTTTAGACCCGATCCCGGTATCGGGCCTAAAGCAGCAGTCAGACATCCCTCTCGCAATTTGGGACAACTAGCTCCTAACCACTCGCCTGCCTGCCTGCCTGATCGCCCCTAACCCCTCTGCCTGCCAGCCCGATCGCCCCAACCTTGCCCCCCTGCCGGCCTGATTGCCCCTACCTTGCCTCCCTGCCAGCCTAATCTCCCCTACCTTGTCCCCCTGCTGGCCTGGTTGCCCCTACCTTGTCCCCCTGCCAGCCTGATCACCCCTAACCTCTCTGCCTGCCTGCCTGCCTAATTGCCCCTAACTGCCTCTGCCTGCCTGCCTGATCGCCCCTAACTGCCCTCCCCTGCCAACCTGGTTGCCCCCAACTGCCCTCCCCTGCCGGCCTGATCTCGCCCCCAACTGCCCCTCCCCTGCCGGCCTGATTGCCCCTAACTGCCTCTGCTTCGGCCCCCACGACCATGGCTTTGTCTGGAAGGAAGTTGGACATCTGGTAAATGGCTGGTTGACCCGGTCTAATTAGCATATTACCCTTTTATTAGTATAGATTGCCTATCTCCACCACTAGATTGCACACTCCATGAGAGTAGGAGTTATTTCACTGTTGTGTATCCAGTGCCTATAAAACTATACCACATACTCAATATATGTTTGCTGAGTATTTTTCCTAATTATACCAAACATTGGGGTGGGGTTGAGCAGAGGATGGTTTCGTTAGGGCAGTATGTAGAGGTTATTCCTAGAAGCCTTTATATACAGAAGTGACAACAAAAAGTGAAGAAAGATTCTGAAGAATCACCAGTTATTAAGCACACACACAGCACAAGTGTATACATACCTGTACACATCCACAAACACAATTTAGGAAAAACTAAGTGAAAAGGCAAAGGAATTCCTATATACTAGTATTGAGGGTGTCATTTATTATATTGTGTTATGATAATTAATGTTGAATTGCTGAGCCTTCATTACCAAGAATAATAATAAATGCCATTTATTATTATGGTTAGTTTCTTTTTTAACCACTGGTAAGAATTCATAGTACATTATATAAACATTTTTGTCACTATAAAAGTTTCAGTAATTTAATAGGGAAATCTTCACTTTTCTATAATAATTCCATGACTGTCATTTCTCAACCACATTAGATGAATAATGCATACATTGTATTTCTATTGAAACAAATAATGATAAATATTTTAAAGGGGTCAGTTACTGAATACGGGTATTTTATGGCAAATCCGTTTTTTGACAACTTTAAGGTTTCCCTGATGTCCTCCCAAAGTATTATATTTATATAAATGCTTTAAAATATTAATTATGCAGAATTCCACTGTGAAATACTTTATCTTTATTATTATTGCTATTATTAGAAAACAAAGATAAGTCATCAGAATTATTTCAGATTTTATTTAAATCATTTTAAATATTTATCTAGATACAGAAATATTCTACATTCTGAGTTCATTTTTATGCTTTTTAAAAAATTACTAAATGAACACTTTTAGGATTCAAAGCAATGTGGACTTAATATAGCTTTTTGCTTTTAGTTCGTGAAGTGACTGAACCTCTGAATTTGAATCCAGCTAAACGACCTCGTCGACAAGATTGGGATGGAGAGTTATATGAAAATGGCTCATTTTATTTTGCTAAGAGACATTTGATAGAGATGGGTTACTTACAGGTTTGTGCCTTCATTTTACAAAACCTTTTAAAGCCTTTTGTGGTATACTTTTGAGTTTCAGGAAAGAGGTATGGCACAGTTCATAGTGAAAAATATCAACTCCTAGAGGAAAGGCATAACTCAAGATTTATTATATCAGCATTTATCCTGCAGGCTTACCCCAAACTGATCTTTGGAATGCATCCAGTAAATATGCAAGGAATTCTGCTACAACTAAAACATAATAAGAAATGAATCAAATATTGAATGTTCTATGCATGTCCTGGTATTCATATTATTCCATTCAAAACTTTAATTTATGGTTGTGTTACTGTCAGGTTCTAGTTGAACAGTTGAATAATTTCTGTTGCTTTAAAAAGAAACAAAAAAAGTATAGTAAAAGTGAAACAGCACCAACCTGGGCATCAGGAAAATGGATTTATAGTTCTGTCTCTATCCTTATGTAATCTTAAATATATTGTTTTATCTGTTCTTGCCCTATTTTAAAATAAGGAGGTTGGGTGTTTCTCTCATCTTTAGAGCCTACATGGTTACATCACATGCTATTTTTTCATTTTCTTTATAGCTATTACTTATTCAGCACTTACCAAGGACTATATGAAACACTACATAGGATATCTCTTGTAATCTGCATAGCAACAGAATAAAGTGGATATTCCAAGCCCAGTTTTTCAGAGGAAGAAATGGCAGATTTGAAAAATGAAGTAATTGGCTCAAGGCAAAAACAAGTAGTAAATGGTATTGTCGGGATTTGGATTCAGATCCTTACATTACTCAAAAATAGCATTTAATAAAACCTTAAAACTCCACTCTCTATAGTAGAAATTCTAATGTGACTCATGCTCTGAGGGAAAAGTGTTTTTCCAGTCTTCTGGTCAGTGTTTAGGCCAACTGTAGGCTGTTTGAGTGTCAAGTTTGAGTGTTAAGGAAAATGTGATTTGACAGACAGAGATACCACCGTCCCGAACTGGTTTGACCCTTTCCTAAAGTGTGAAGAAAAAAAAGTATTTCATCATAATTTGTGAAGAGACTAGCAATCCTTGCCCCCATATCTCGGGATCAGGAAACTATTCCTGTCTTTGCCCACATATGAATCAGACAGTATTGCTCACTCCCATCTGGAGCACAGGGATCTAAGATAATTCTGTACACTAGATACTCTAGTTATTTTTTCCTTTCCTATCTTGCCCCTTAGTTTCAAATAGGAACAAATTCCGAAAACATTTCTATTACCTTTGAATGATGAGAGAGATTGCCAGAACAGAAAATTCCTGTGGTCAGAAAACTGGAGGATGGGTATTATTTTCGATTTTTGCAATCTTAAAGTAATCTATCCAAAGGAAAATGAGAACTTGCACTGTGTAGATAAAAGTTGAAAAATGTTCAAGTTAAAAGAAAATAAAAGAAAAATGTAAAAGTTATTTGTTTTATGTAGTTTGAATATATAGGAAACAAAAAGATAAGCTTTTCCCTCAAAAAAAGGGATTTGTTATATGTCATTAATATTATTGGGTTATCGTTTTTCTCAATACTGTAGAAAAGAATTCATTGTTCTGTATTAGAAACTTTTCGATATATGTGAATGCATGTAAAAACCAGCACTCATGGCATTTGTACTATGTTTAGGGTGGAAAAATGGCCTACTATGAAATGCGCGCTGAGCACAGTGTGGACATAGACGTGGATATTGATTGGCCTATTGCGGAACAACGAGTATTAAGGTAAAAACAAGACTTATATAGCCTTTGCACAAGACTCTAACATTATTGTTAGTAGATACATTTATTGTACTTATGAACACTGATTTGTGATACTCCAACCATCTAAGGATCTGTGTAATTCGTTTGCTCATGTGAGGAAGACATATATATAAACTATTCTTTTAGATGACACTTTCAATACATTGAGAAACACATAGTCCACTTAGACCACACTACTTATTCTCCACTATAAGTTTAAGTGTATTTGTGAAGTGAATATGAAGGGTACTTCTGAATAATTGGATGGGAATGGGTTAAGTTTCCTGGCATTAGCCAGATGAGAGACAGTGACTAGTATTGCACTTATATTCAAAGGTCTATTTGGTTTCTTTTAGATATGGCTATTTTGGCAAAGAGAAGTTTAAGGAGATAAAACTTTTGGTTTGCAGTATTGATGGATGTCTCACCAATGGCCACATTTATGTATCAGGAGACCAAAAAGAAATAATATCTTATGATGTAAAAGATGCTATTGGCATAAGTTTATTAAAGAAAAGTGGTATTGAGGTATGTGCCCCTGAATACAGCATTGTTTTTCAAGATTATGATTCAGGGTCAAGGAATATGTAAGGGAAATGAGATACACATTTTTTATATCATCTATTAAAATATCTGAAATTTAGCCTTCATGTGCCTAGAAAATTATCATACTATTTAATTTTAGATGAGCAAAATGTCAACCAACAAGTGAATGTTTATTTAATAAGTATGAACATATTATTTTCATATAGGTGCTTTCTAGTTGCCAAAGGATCTTGCAACAAGAAAGATTTAATAAAAAATAAGTGTCAGTGTTTAAAAATAAAGCAAATATCTTATAGACTTTAAAATGTAGCTTATTCTTATGATTAAAAATTTTAATTCACAATAGCTTAATATTTATGTGTATTTTAAGATGATTTCTCATAATTGATTAGAACTCTTACATATGTGTTTCTAAGCAGCACAAGGGACATATTATAGACTTTTCTTTGGGTAAATTGAATTATAGGAGAATCTTAAATTAGCTTCAGACAGTGTATGCTGCACTTTTTACCTGTAGGTAGAATCCTTTCCATCATAGAAAATTCTTTCACCTTTACAGGTCTACTTAGACATAGTAGAATTTGTCCTTCAAAAGGTCAAAGGACTACTCAGTTGTGACTTGTATTGTTTACTAAGGCATTATCTTATTCTGAAAGATTTCTGTTTCTCTTATTTTCTCCTTTTGTCCTTTTTTTTTAAAGGTGAGATTAATCTCAGAAAGGGCCTGTTCAAAGCAGACACTCTCTTCCTTAAAACTGGATTGCAAAATGGAAGTCAATGTACCAGACAAGCTAGCAATTGTAGATGAATGGAGAAAAGAAATGGGCCTGTCCTGGAAAGAAGTGGCATATCTTGGTTGGTATCTTTTTATTCAGCCATAATAAAACAAATCAGGATTTTTTTAAAAGAAATAAATAAGAAAGAAAATTCCCACGATTAGCATGATTATAAAGAAATAGAAACTCTCTTACACTACCAACAAAAAGTATTAAATTCAGATAGCCCTTCTGGAGATCACTTTAATAATATTTATCAAGTGTAGCCAGAGAAATGATTACCAACACATGCTGTGGAGTCAGACCACAACCTTGATGCCAATTTTGGTAAGGAAAGCCTAGGTTTCCTCATCTGTAAATTGGAACTGTTAAAAGTACCTATTGTCATTGGTCTATTACCAGTGATATAATGTGGGTAAAGCATTTAGCAGATTCCTAATTATAAATAGAACACTCTGAATATTTTTAGCTATTATTAAATGTACATCTTTTTTTTTGTTTGTTTGTTTTAAATGTACATAGTTTTGACCCCAAAATTCCAATTCCAGGAAAGAAATTGGACAAATATGGCAATAATAGAGGAAAAAGAAATGACCTAAATATTCTACAAAAATAGAATATCTATAAAATTGAATACTATGCAACCATTAAAAACAATGGTCAGATCTCAAAAGTTTTTCATGTTAGTATTAAGCAAATGTATTTATTAGATGTTTACTGTATGCAGAATTTGAACTGGTTCCTGGGACTTAATATTTACAGAGCTTACAGTCTAATGATGTCAATATTTTAAATAATAATGGCTAACAATGGCAAGTTATTATATAAATAGCTATAAGCCATATATGAAAGAAATATTTACAGGGCTAATATGGGCCTCAAAAGCATCACAGAATGCTTTGGAAGCATATGATATGGGGACTCAGGGATAGCCTTTGAACTGCAGGTACAGATTGTATGGAGAAAAATACTATAGAACCTTTGATAGAAAATGATCCAAAATCCCAGCTATACTTATTTATTATCTGTGTGACCCTAAGCAAGCTTCTCTAAATCTTAGTTTTCCTATTTATAATATATACCAAAATGTAGTGACTATTCATAAATGGTGGTAATTAGGATGATTTTGAATATGTTTGCCTTTACTTAAAAAATGTTTCCACCAAGATAATGCATTATTTATACAACATAAGAAAAAACTGTAAAAAGTAGTAGTTAGAAAATTGGGAAAATAGAGAATGAACTCCAAATTTTTATTTAAAAAGAGCAGTTTTGTATGGACCACATCAATATATAACAATATGTCCCTTAAAATATTGACACTTTTATGCCAAAACCGGTTTGGCTCAGTGGATAGAGCGTCGGCCTGCGGACTGAAGGGTCCCGGGTTCGATTCCGGTCAAGGGCATGTACCTTGGTTGCGGGCACATCCCCAGTAGGGGGTGTGCAGGAGGCAGCTGATCGATGTTTCTCTCTCATCGATGTTTCTAACTCTCTATCCCTCTCCCTTCCTCTCTGTAAAAAATCAATAAAATATATTTTAAAAAAAATATTGACACTTTTATAAGTAAAATTTAGTAAGTAAAGCTTAATTTGAGGGATGGGTAATAACGAAGAAATATCCTAATTTTAATCATCTTTCAGTGAAAACAATTTAAATTTCAGTACATTTACCAATAGGAGAAAATTTTCAGTAGATAAATGTAGAAAAATATAAAACAGACTCTTAAACAGCATTTTATTGTTTGCTTTTGCTCTGTAATATAGTAGTAGTTATACTCAGAATGGTGAATCTAAGGTACTGGGAGCTTCTGAAGTTCATTCTGTCAAAAAACGGGGAGTTGAAGAAGAAGCAAGGCAAGGGAAGAAGGGATGTAGTTATGTTAGTTGTAATGGTGGGTGATTTTTCAACAAATAAGTGTTATTCAAATCGAAACTATTACGAATTAAAAGAGATTTACGATATATATCAACAACAGCCCATGGATATGGCTCAGTGGTTGAGCACTGACCCAAGAGTTTGATTACCAGTTACGGCCCATGCCCAGGTTGCAGGCTCGATTCCCAATAGGGGCCTTGCAGGAGGCAGCCAATCAATAATGTTCCTCTCTCATCAATGTTTCTATTACTCTATCCCTCTCCCTTCTTCTCTTTCTAAAAAATCAATAAAAACATTTTTAAAAAAAGATACATATCAATAAAAGAAAAAGATACATATCAACAAAATGTAATATGTGGAGCCTTTTTGGTTTCTGATTCACATAAATCAACTAAAACAATTTTGAGACAACTGAGGATATTTGAATTATTAGGTGACATTAAGGAATTGTTGATTTTGTTAGTTTGATGATATTATGTCACTTTTTTAAAAAAAAATGTATGTATCAGAGATAAATGCTAAAAAGTTTTGGGGGTAAAATATATCTGGGATTTCTTTCTCCCCTCCAAAAAGCAAGGTGGCAGGAAATAGAGAAAAAATGTTGATAAATGATCCAAAACATTGATAATTATTCCATAAGAACTTGGGGTTGTTGCATATATTTGAACTTTTAAATAATTCATAGTAATTGTAATGTACATGGCAAGCAGAAAGTATACTCCATTTTCCTCCTTTGACTGATAAAGAGTTTATTTGAATTGCTTAGGGAAAGCCCTACAGCTCAATTATACTTTTAAGTACTTTAACATATTTTTGTTCCATCTAAGCTGTAGTATATGCAGCGCTTTAGGTCACTAAACTTACTAGAATTACTTATTATTTGCTGTTTGCATCATTTGGAAAGAATATTCTTTGTCTCTTTAAATGGTCAACCAGTGTTTCTTTTCTGCGATAGGAAATGAAGTGTCTGATGAGGAGTGCCTGAAGAAAGTGGGCCTAAGTGCTGTTCCTGCTGATGCCTGTTCCACGGCCCAGAAGGCTGTCGGGTATATTTGCAAGTGTAATGGTGGCCGTGGTGCCCTCCGAGAGTTTGCAGAGCACATTTTCCTACTAATGGAAAAGGTTGTTAACTCCTGCCAAAAATAGAAGTTAGTATAATGTGGGGGGGAAAGTATACCGCCTTCTTCAGCTATTTTACTTTTATTTTTGATTAAGTACAATTCCATGTTTTAATGTTATAGACATGTGACTTGATTTGTGATATATCTTCATATCTTTTAAAGCAAAGTCTTCTCAAATTGTCTCTCCAAAACCTGTGAAATAATTGTGCTGTACTTTTCTCTTTATGCAAGATAATTATTTAGAGATTGATTTACAGTCTCACCTTTTTAGTAAATGCAAGTAAGAACATGATCGAAATTGACTTTGTATTGTTCCCTGTAAAACTCTGTGTTTGTGTGCTTTTGATGCTATTTTACTTATTTGGGGACAGTGTATCTGGTAAGACATGTTCTTCTATTAATTAAAAAAATACATTTCACAGACTTGATGAAAACTGCCTTGTTGCTCTAGAAAAAATTTTACCGAACATGCTCTGGTTTCCTTTAAACACTGCCCAGGCAATGAGTGTGAGAAACAAACCACTAAATACTAGGTGTAAAACTTCTGATTATAGCACATATACATAGTGCAGATAATCTGAAATGTTGTGAAGATGGTTTGTAGTTACCTTGAGGTCATGGTAATTATGTATACAAAATTTGGCTCTCACCACAATTTTATAGCCACCACAAATTACTCTCCTACCTAGTTAGATTCTAAGAATTGGACATTATCTCATAAATATGGACATTTACCTAATAAACACTAACCATTTTCTGTGGGACATTTGCATCTATTTCAAGTAAAAAACAATTCATGTAAAACTCTGGCAAGAAGCAATTTGTTCAGGCCAAGCTATACTGGAAGCTGTTTTTCTTTGTCACACCTATTTAGATTTATACAGTTCAGAGTCTGCTCCTATAAGCCAGACAGACATTGGAAAAAAAAGGATTATCTTTTATCAATCTTTTTAACATCTTGTCCTGGTTTTACTCCCATCTTTCCACTGCTGACTATTTTCTCCTATCCCTTAAATGTACATATCGCAAAGGTTCTAACCCCAGTTCTTCCCAGAGGCCACATCTCTATTCAGTTTCAGCTGTAGCCTCCATGCAGATGACTCCAAAATCTAATCTCTGCTGTGAGTTCTGGTTGCATTTCAAACTCTTTATGAACCAGACTCCTGGACTTCACTCTCAAATGTCTGATTTTATCATTGAGACATCACAGTCTTTCACTATTTTTCCTTTTCATCTCTAGTCAGACACCAAATCTTGAGCATGCTTTAACTTACTACTCAGTGTCCATTCAGTTTATCCAATGTTATCATTAGGTTTAATTGTCCACATTTGCTGCTATCCATACAAAATCTTTTAGTGACTCCAGGCTGACCACAGAATGTGGTAAAACACTCCTCAGCCCAAACGTACTCTGGCCACAACCTAATATTTCCAGCTTGGCTCCTACTGATCCTGAGGATCACTTGAGTTATTCTGTATAATTCTCCTACAATGCTTTCTATTCTTCTCGAGTCCTACCTTTAACCAATACATAAATCACTCGTTCCTCAAAAAGCTCCTGCCAAAATACCTCCCAAAATAAATACTGTGCATAATATAGATTATACTGGAGTCCTTGTTTCATTTCAGTGACCCAAAGCCAAGTACAAGAAGAGAGTTAAGTCCTCATTGTGACTCCTATTTCCTGTATTACTAATAGTATTGCATCTTAGTATCAGCTCTGAAATGTAAAGAATTTAGAAGTTGCCAATCCCTTCCTCAAAACAAGAAAAACTGGAAAAACTAAAACTTAATAACTTTTCTGAACTGAAGTCAGAGGGCAAACAACCACTCCAAATCGGAAGAGACAGGTACATCCAGAGAGATACCACACCTGACACTTGTTTACCTGGAGCAAAAGCTGCTAGGTGGCATAGCTAATCAACACTTAACTAATAATTTTGCTGAACTGCTAGAGGTTGAGTGTGAACTAATATGAGAGCAAGAAACTCCTGAAGGCCACAGTCATGGGGGGCCGGGGAGACTTCCCTCCAGAAATGTCAGCAGGTTCTCTCAAGATGGATCTGAGGAAATTTCCCCTGTGGTCCTGACAGGAAGAGAATAGCCATTGTGAAACTCTCTCAGATTCTTCTAACAGAGGCCTACTCTCCAATAAGAAGGACGTCTCTCCAGCAGGCAATACTAAAAACTTACCCAATTGGGAGAAGGGAACTCTGCTCTATTCTAACCACTCCAGCCTTCCTCTCACCTAAAGGAGGGAAAAACTCCCTAGTCGACAGAAAGGAGAGGACACCAAGGAAACAGATTGGGAACACTGCAGGCAGAAAAGAAAGTAGGAGCAGGGGGTAGAAAGCTGTCCCCCAAGAAACTCTAGTGAAGGCCATACTCCCAGGGACAAGCCTAGTAAAGGACCAAGACTTAGGTGTCTTCTCTTTCACACCCTGCACCACACCAATATGTTGCCAGTACAATAACGGTGGTATACAGCTGAAAAGGCTACAGAGCACAAACTTTTACTGAGAGGCAATACAAACGAGAGTCCCAGAGTAAAAAATAAGGACTCAGGGAATTTGAAGTCTCTGGTAGAAGAAACATTAAATATAGCCCAACTCCCAGTAACATTAGTGAATTAACACTAAAGACAATTTTGTCTTTGTACCTACTACCCAACAACATATTTGACTTTCAACAACAATAAAAAAGTTATAAAGCACATCAAAAGGCAAGAGAAATCAGTCTAAAGAGAGAGAGCAGGCCTAGCTGGTTTGGCTCAGTGAATAGAGTGTTGGCCTGCAAACTGAAGTGTCCTGGATTCGATTCCAGTCAAGGGCACATGCCCAAATTGCGGGCTCGATCCCTAGTAGGGAGCGTGCAAGAGGCAGCTGATCAATGATTCCCATCATTGATGTTTCTATCTCTCACTCCCCTCTTCCTCTCTGAAATCAATAAAAATATATTTTTTAAAAATAATAAAAATTGAAAAAGAGCAGTCATCAGATCCAGATTGTTAACGTAAGAAACATTCAAACCCATGAAGAATTTTTGTGTTTATTTGAGCCAAACTCTCAAACATTGAGGTAATGCTCTGGAGAATGGCGGTTTTTCACCTATTTTTATAAATTACCATCAAAGGAGAAGACATAAGTCGGTTACATGAACTCCATTGGGCACTAATCTCTCTCTCAGAGTTTACTTTGTAATCTGGGAAACAAGGAAATATTTCTTGAGTAAATGAATGAATCTACAAAAGAATAGATCCTGTGCCCATCTGATAAAGTAATGACTGTTACTGTAACTGGACAAACAATGGGTCCGTGCTGCCTGTCACTACTTGAGCCAATTCAGCAGAGACAGGGTTGAATCATATATGAGCGTTTTTCAAATATTGCTGGCAGTATGGGAGAGCAGCAGGTCATCCACAAAAATCTGCTCTGCACCCAACCATAAGCCGGCTGCTTATATTGGTAGAAGAACAAAGATTACATGGGAAAATAGGCAAAAGGGCAAATGAGCAGTGTACAGATACGCAAAAGAGCTGGGGTCTTCAAAGGGCTTAGAGATAAGCAAGGGCTGGGGTTACAAAGGGAAATAGCCAAAGGGTATGCCAAATGGGCAGTTAACAGGTAAGCAGAGAGCTGGGGATCTTCAAAGGGCTTAGTGATATGCAAGGTCTGGGGTCTTCAAAGGGCTGGCAATTCTGGTTTCTGCAACAAAGTTGTTAATCTTTCCATGATAATAGGCAGCTCCAAATGGGAAGGAAGGGCTAAACTTCCAGGTGAGCTCCCAGGTCCTGAGTGAGGCTGCCAGCCGGATTAGAATGTACCTTCTTTAATCAGAATAAAACAAGCATGGTTAACAGAGCATGATTAATATTTCTTAAAATTCTAGCTGGTTCCCCAACATTCTATTTCTGCTTTGATCATTACCTGAATTGTTTATTGTTTCCTAACTAGAAGCCCTGTGCACAAAATTTGTGCATGGGGGGATGGGGGTCCCTTAGCCCAGCCTGCACCCTCTCCAATTTGGGACCCCCTGGGGAAGTCCGACTGCCGGTTTAGGCCCAATCCAAATTGGCAGTCAGACATCCCTCTCGCAATCTGGGACTGCTGGCTCCTAACCACTCTTCTGCCTGCCTGCCTGATCGCCCCTAACCGCCTCTGCCTGCCAGCTTGATTGCCCTTAACTGCCTCTGCCTGCCGGCCTGATCCCCCTAACTGCTTTCCCCTGCCAGCCTGATCACCTCTAACTGCCTCTGCCTCGGCCCCACCACTGTGGCTTTGTTCGGAAGGACATCCAGAAGGTCGCCCGGAAGATGTCCGGTCTAATTAGCATATTACCCTTTTATTAGTATAGTATAGATTGTTTAAAGGACCAAGTGTGACTATTGTGAAATCTTAACAGTCTCTGTGTTTATTTACCACATGTTGTTACAAATCGCTTTCTCCAAATTTAAAAGTTTTTGTTAGAATGTCACCTTTGATAACCTGGTACTCTTCTCTGCCTGAACTGGTTGTGGAAGTTGTACTCCTAAAAACAGTACTAAAGGATTTTGGTTTGTCCACATTTTGTTGATGAAATTCCTCATGCAGGACTATTTCATGCTTTATTATTGAATTGTTCTCAAATTGTAAAGATAAAGTTGATGCAATGTTAAGTATTTGTATGCTTGGGAAAACACATATTTTTTAAATCTCAGTGGTTAACATTTTGGCCACTGGGTGTCATCACGGATCTAGTTTTTAGAAAGATGGAGTTTTAAGCCTGCTGATTGGAAATAACTAAGAGTCTAATAAAATTTAAAAACATATTTTTATTGTCCAGCCTTTATGCACTAAACATTAATATCCACTAGAAGAAATTATGTGTAAAACACAAATTCAGTTTTGTTTTGTTTTGTTTTTCCACAATAAATCACATAGAAATAAAGTTTCTTCTAACAGTGATTGTGGTGGCCCTTGAGTGGGTGGGGAGATGGGGCTGGAGACTAAGGCTGAATGACACCAGGGAAACAGTTGCACTACTGCCTTATTAGAGGACAAATCCAACTAAATAGAGAGCTATCTTCCCAAAGCTACCCAGCTCTGTCCCCTGGTTACTGCAGGCCATAGAAACGACCTGTCTTAACTTATTTTAATCCTTAGGACCTATATAAAGTAAGTACTTGTCCTCTATTTTACAAATGGAGAAATTGAGGTACAGAGAGGTTAGTATCCTCAAGATCAGATACGAGATGGCAGAGCCAGAATTCGAAACAGAGAACATTCCCAGGGGGAGCTGATTATACCTTTGGTGAAAGCCTAGGCAGTGTTTTCAGAGTATGGTGGTCCTTCGATCACCTTCATCAGAATGGTGTAGAATCATCCTTAAATATAATACTTGTTTAATATATAGAGTCCAGTCGCATCCCAGAAACACTGAATCAGAACCTCTGGGAATCTGTATAGTAGTAGAGTTGAGGAAAATTTTGACTTTTATGCACACTAAATTTTGAGAATCCTTTAGTAGGTGGAGAGAAGTGGGGAGACCCAGGGAAGGAGGATGGGCCTCGTGAAGTATAACAGGAATGGAATGGAGGTTCAGGAAGCACCCCATACCCACTTAGTAGACACTACCTGTGCATTGGAGACCTTCCTGATCACCAGCAGGCCTCAGTGGTCTAGTCCCCTCCCAGCCCTCATTCCTCTGGACACACACCTGTTCATCTGTGGAAGCTTCCTCTAACTCAGGGGCTCTCAACCCCAACTGCATACTCGGGTCACTACGGGGGAGCTTTAAAATCATGCAGGTGCCTGGAACCAACCCAGACCAATCAAATCAGAAGATCTGGATATAGGGCCCAGAGAATTGGTGTTTTTACAAAGGTGCTGTTTTCAAGTGATTCAGCCAGAGTCAGGACCTTCTGTTTCTGAGCAATATTTCTCACATGGAATCTTTAATAAGTAACTTAGAGGTGATTTGCATGCAGTTATGCAAAGTACACTTTGAGAAACTGTTTTAAAAAATAAAAAGGCAGAGCAGGGAAAAGAATGCCAAGATAATGAGAAGGAAATAAAGGTTAGATTAAGACCCTATTAAAGTACTAGAGGCCCGATGCACAAAATTCATGCAAGAGTAGGCCTTCCCCTGGCTGTTGGCACTCGCTTCCCTCTGGCACCTGGGACCCTGGCTTCCCTCGCAGCCCCGGCTTTGTCTGGAAGGTTGCCTGAAAAGACGTCTGGTCTAATTAACATATTACGCTTTTATTATTGTAGATGGCTGATTTTCCAGGCCCGGAGACCAGGCAGTCTTGAAGCCCATGTCAGAGATTGAGGAAAGGGCTCTGTCAGGGGGCCAGGCCAGAGAGTTCACTCAGCCTAAGTTTCTTTCTCCTCAGACCTGGCCCACTTGGCCAGAGAATTGTGTTTTGCAAAACATGAGACCTGATTGGCTCTGTGGGCACTCTGGGTACCCTTCCACCAGAACAACTGCACATTAGGCATCTTCATCCTTGGTGAGAGACCCCTGCCTCCCAATTGCAATCCCTGCGGCTCCTTTATGGAGCCCATTCCCCATCCCGCACACTGAGATTCAGACCTATAGAGCTCTGTCACTGCACTTGTTTAATGATCACCCCCCACTTATGAACGTAAACTCTGAAGAGGCAACACCTTTGGTTTATTCATCCGTGTTTTCAGGGTCTGGTTCAGTACCTGAAGTCTATTCTATGGGGTTCCCAATGCTCTTGCTGCAAAAATAGTGAACTAATTCTCCTCAGTGAAAACTTTCGGTGCTTGCTTAGCAGAAAGCCTGGAGTACTGAGCAACAGTGAAGCGAATGGGGGTAAAGACAGAACCCGGTGTGGCTGGGGACATGCCATTTCTATGCCTAGCTCCTTATGTGCTCTCCCACACCCACACTCCTCATCTTCCCATTTCTCAGGGAGATTATCCCCCAGGGAGGCATGGAAAGGTGCAAACCTGGATGGGCCCTCAGGGGTCTTTTTTTACACACTCCTCTTTTTATGGAAATAAACATTACTACTACCCAGGTTCTCTTTCTTTGAACTTCAGCATTTTCCTTTCACAGCTGAGACTCAAGCCTTGGCCTCACATTAGAAAGCCAACACGTCTGATGGAAGCCAGGAGCTTCCTGGAGCCAGCAGACTGCTGTCCTTGGCAGCATAGATAACAAAGAGGCCCCACGAGTGCACTTGTGAATTGCCCTTCCTGGAACAGGGGGCCCTTTGCTTAATTGACACCCTAGAAGAAACACTGTGACACGCCTGTCACTGCCGCCTTGTCACCCTCCCGCCTCAAGGAACTCATACTGAGGTTTCATGAATCTCAGGGGAGAAACTCTACTTCACCCCGCTGGCTACCGAAGCCTCATAACCTCAGTTAGAATCAGAAGCTGAGCTCTCTCAAAGCTATCCTTGACCTTCATTATGCAAGGAGGAGAAGAATGAAATGAGATATTGATTGGAATGGCTATAGAAACTGCCTCCGGGAACAAAATTAATATTAATATGATTAATTTGCCTGTTTACCTGATGATTTTAAATATTTCTGTCTGGAGGGAATACACTTCTCTAGATCATTTTCCAGCTCAACTCTATGTATGCACCTAGCAGGAAATTTAGCTGATCACACTAATTTATTTTAATTAAAATTCTCCTTGGGCCTATTACTCAGAAACATACCCTCTCGCCCTAAAATCTATCTAATTATCACAAGAGCATTTTGCCTGCCTTGCCTGCCTGTATCTCCCTTCAGGTATTATTCATACAGATCCTGGTACTATGAAACTTTCACAAAGTGAAGGCACAATTGAAGTAATAGAGAACACCTAAAGACCTATATTTTCTCATCTTTTGCCTTAACCAGTTTGGCTCAGTGGATAGAGTGTCAGCCTGTAGACTCAAGGGTCCCAGGTTCGATTCCAGTCAGGGGCATGTACCTTGGTTGCAGGCACATCCCCAGTGGGGGATGTGCAGGAGGCAGCTGAATCGATGTTTCTCTCTCATCGATGTTTCTAACTCTCTATCCCTCTCCCTTTCTCTCTGTAAAAAAAATCAATAAAATACATTTAAAAAAAACAACAACTATATTTTCTCATCTTTA
Source organism: Plecotus auritus (assembly GCF_963455305.1). Classification (NCBI taxonomy): domain Eukaryota; kingdom Metazoa; phylum Chordata; class Mammalia; order Chiroptera; family Vespertilionidae; genus Plecotus; species Plecotus auritus. The sequence goes on along the minus strand of NC_137772.1, from coordinate 195,443,198 downwards.
CTAGAGCAAATTTGATACCATAAATTAATATAAATCATTGAAATAAATAGCACATTTGAATTGAACAAAATCATATTTTTAGAAATATACAACTTGGGGTGGTGAACACACAATATACAGATGATGTATTATAGAATGTACACCTGAAACCCATATAATTTTTTAAAATATATTTTTACTTATTTCAGAGAGGAAGGGGTAGGGAAAGAGAGATAGAAACATCAATGATGAGAGAGAATCATTTATTACAGTAGTTGCCTCCTGCACACCCCACACGGGGGATTGAGCCTGAAACCCAGGCAGTGCCCTGACTGGGAATCGACCCATGACCTCCTGAGCCACCCTGGCAGGGCTGAAACCTATATAATTTTAATATTTAAAATCATCAGGTAAACCAATGTCACCCAATAAATTCAATAAAAAAATAAAATAAAATGGGCACACATTTTTGATAATTTAATTTGAAAAATAAACATTTATACATATACTAGTACATCACAGACATAGATTGACCCAGATTTGTGCTCTTATTATCACTTATGGTTTGAGATTTCCCTTTTTATCCAAGGTATAATGACAACCCAGCTAATGAACAGTTAAGGATTAGTAAATCCTCATAGCTGTATACCAATAGTCACAAAGACTTTAAATTATGAATGGTTATATTGCAAATAAACAAAACAAAAAATGGCCCAAATTTACTTGCCCAGATCTGTGTAGTAAGAGCTTAAGATTATGCTCCTCACACTTCGTGAGGGTAATAATTCAGACTGTCTAAATGAGGTACCCACAGTGTGTACCTGTAATTAGTTTTCCTATTTGGCACTGGGTGTGGGGGAAGGGGTGGGTGGATTGATGACTCCTTATTTACTTTGTTCAAGAGCTTCTCCTGCAGAGTAGTCACAGGGTCTTTTCCTACTTCTTCATTTGCTAACTCTGTACAAAATTCCATATAGGTCTGTACCTCTGCACTTAGATCAACAATTCTTTTATCATACTAATGTATAAATAAATAAAACAATGTGAATGTCATTGAAATGCTGTATTATTCTTCTTTGACACTGATTTTCAATTACCTAACATTAATTAATGTTTTATAAATGTGTGAATGAGCTTGTGTGGATGAAAAGGGGCCACGTGCTAACCTGACAAGCTCAGGGAAGGCCTGCATGGAGGCCTTGCAAACTCAGGACCTAAAGTAACCACAAAGGATGGTCTGAAATGAAAACTTTTTTTAACTAAAAGCAGTTTATGGTGGGTAGTCATATCCTAGGCCAGTATCTTCCCTGACAAAAGTCAATCTTTACCTTAATTGAGCCTGTCTATTGTCTGTTGCATCTATGATAACATATCATTGGAATGTCAAAGTAATTTTCCTTTTTCCAGACCCCTGAAAAAAGCACCTTTCTGCAGAGACCACAAATCCCCTCATTGTCATTGAGTTTACTGTTGACAGTTAACTATCCTATACCGCCTAAGTAAAAGAAGTGTGTGACTATCACTTTACTTTTTATCCAATCCCAGAGGTTTCCCCGCTTGGCTTTCTCCTGCCTCCCTAATCTATCAGCAATGGATTTCATGCAACCCACATACATCTCCTCTTTTGATTGTAATGTATAAAATAAGGTGCAAAACTGCCATTCTCAGGAGCATTATCTCAATCTGTTGAGATTTTTTTCCCGGCAATTGTCAACAGTTTGGCTCAAATAGACTCACAAAAATTCTTTACAGTTTGAATGTTTATTACATTGATGCTGCTGAAGACAAAAAGTATTTCTATTTTATAGTCTTATATAATACAAGGAGACATTTTTAAAAAGGAAAGGTTAAAAGCACATACATATTATATGATGAACTACATTATTTACCCTACAGGTGGTAGCTACAAGCTATTCTTATCATTTATAATTCATCTTTGTTTATCTTTATGTCTGAAAGAAGATGAACACCCACATTATTTACCCTAGAGGTGGTAGCTACAGACAATTCTTATTAGTTATAATTGATTTTTATATCTTTATGTCTGAAAGAAGATTGATAACATCTTTCATTATACACAGAATGGATTAAAAGTTATTGAAATGTAAGAATCAATAGTATTTTGTCTCTGGTTGGATTTGAAAAGTGGGGCGGGGGACAAACAATTAAACATAACTACGCATTTATGCCTACAGGCCCAGAAAACTGAGCTAGTAGATAGATAGGAAGGTGTGCAAAAAAATTTTTTATTGATTTTAGAGAGAGAAGAAGGAAGAGAGAGATAGAGAAACATCGATCAGCTGCTTCCTGCAATCCGTCTACTGAGGATCGAGACTGAAACCTGGGCATGTTCCCTGACCAGGAATCACACATACAACCTCTCTGTACATGGGATCAACCTCAACTAACTGAGCCACACCTGCCAGGACTGTTCATTCATTCTTTAAATCATTGATTCACTAATTCATTAATCCATTTAACACACCCGCATGGAACAATTTCTGAGGGCAATGCACGGCCTCAGTCACTGAAGAAGCTTTCTACAAGCTCTCCATTTAAGTCTACAATAAAATTGGAAGGAAAGACTTGCGTAATGTGAACCAGTTGAGTAATAATAGAGGGAGTAAGTGATTAGGTTAAGAAATAACTGATTAATGCAGACATGAAACAATAGGAGAATACGAAAATAAGATCATGGTGGTGGTGGGTTATTAGTATTAGACCTGAGTTTTCTGGAAGACATGAAATTAAACTGATCCATGAACTCAATTCACGCCCAGGATTTGTAAAGCATCTAGTGTTATGAGTGCTGTCCCGGGCTAGACGTGGTGAAGGATACCTTACACACTGGAATAGGAGACAGGCATTTATATAGAAATACAAGGTTCTAATGGTTAAGTGTGGGAAGTAAAATACAAGTGAAGAGTCAGTGAATAGTCAATGGGGGGGTGGGAATAAAAATAATGGGGGCAAGAGATGGGAGCATCAGAGCAGGTTTTCATTGAGCTGGAGCGAAACTGCTTATAGGGTGAATTGCTTTTAAGGCACAAACCTTAAAAGAATCATTAGGATTTAGCAGTTACTTATTGACTATAGAGAGGCCGGTTAGGCCAGAGAAATGAAAGAGGAAGAAGAGTGAAAAATAAGAAACAGAAAACTCATCAGGGGAATAGTGGGAGGCAATTTGGGTGAGAAAATGCATGCCAGTGGTTTTGCACCTTCAAGGAAGTGCAAAAGCAATGTGGTAGGTCAGAGTTAAGGTAAGAGACAGAACTTACCTTTGGAAAGGGGAAAACCCAGCTGAGTATGGATATCCAGGCAATTAGTCTGCAACACATCCTCAGCAATTCCCATCATCATGGGGATATTCATTTCCATAGTGCTCTATAAATCCAAACTGCCTCAACCTCCCATTCACCGGGGAACCCCGACCTTCTTGAACCCTCTCAGGGGGTCCCAGGGAACAACACAGCAGTCATCAGAGAGATTCTTCTATCCAACCAATTACCCAGTGTCTAGGTAGACATTTCAAACAGCATGGCCATAGCAGAAGTCTTGATCCATAGCCCCCGCCCCCTGCCCATCACCACCACCAAAATCGTTCTATCAAGCTTCACATCTAAATAAATGGTACCTTCAGATGTTCAATTGATTAGCCAAAAATCTAGGTTTCATTTGTTCCTTTCTGTCTCTCACTCCTGTACTGATAGGTTAGCTGGCTCAAGATTCATATTATATCCTGAAATTGGCCATGTCTCAGAATTTCCACTGCTACAACCACTGTCCACGTGCCCCTCATCTCTCACCTACAACACTGTAACAGCCATTTAGCCCTTCCTTCTCCCATGATCCCTAGGTCTGATGCCAGAGGGACAAGTCCTAGGGGAAGATCATTCAAGCCTAGGGCTCTTGGCTTCACGCAGGACAGAATTCAAGACAAAAGGTTAAAGTGGAAAGCATGTTTTATCAAGCAGAGAGGACAAGCAGGAAAAGCCACTCCATAGACAGAGTAGCTGACTCTCCTCATGAGAGAAAGAAGAGACCCTAACCTCTAGAGGTCAAGTTTATATCTGTTTGTAGTTTCTACAGAAAATAGAATGAGGAAACAAAAACCATTGGGATTAACTTTAACCTTTACAAGGTATATCTTGTGGTCTGTTTTCCCTTTATGGTATGAATAAAAGATAAGGTATGGGTGAGTAGCTATTAATGAACCTTTGCAGGAATTTTCTTTGTCTGGAGGCTCTTCGTGGTCTTGCATCTCAGAGGTCAGCCAAGTTCTGTCAGACAGCACGTAGCAAGCCCCTGCCTTAACTTTGTTTGACTTTAGTTGATTTGTATAGTTCTCATGCCCCTCTCCTACATTAGACCCATTCTCCATCTAGTGGTCAGAGTGATCTTATGAAAATGTCTGTCAGAATGTCTCACTCATTGGAAATCTCCCCCACTAGCCTGGAAGCCAAACTCCTTGTTACGTCTCCAAGTCCAGGAGCCCGATTCATCAATGGCATTGGAACTCCTATGTCACCTCCTCAGAGTCCTCGGCCCAATGGCCCAGCTAAGGCAGCTTTTTAGTCACTGCCTACCACATTACCTTATGCTATCTTCTTAAAATATATATATCATTGATTTCAGAGAGGAAGGGAGAAGGAGAAAGAGATAGAAACATCAATGATGAGAAAGAATCATCGATCGGCTGCCTCCTGCACACCCCACACTGGAGATTGAGCCCTCAACCTGGACATGTGCCCTAACCAGAAATCGAACAGCTGATGTCTTGGTTCTTAGGTCAATGCTCAACCACTGAGCCATACTCAGCTGGGCTTATTATCTTTTTTTTATAGCACATATGGTGCCTGCCATATCGCAAATGTTTTCTTTATTAAAAATTGTTATTAAAATTATATACTTACCCTCACTAGGATGGAAGCTTCTTGAGAAAAGGGATTCTCTCAAATTAATGTGTCCCTATCATCTACACTAACGCCTGGCATAGAAGAGGCTGAAAAAAATATATATATGCATTTATTACCACCTTTCATTTTCATTGTACAGTTCAGTAGCATCAAGTACATTCATTGTTGTGTAACCAGTCTCCAGAACTTCATCTTGCAAAACTGAAATGCCAGTCTTATTAACCAGCTCCCTATATCCCCTTTCCCCAGCCCCATTCTACTTTCTGTTTCAATGGATTTGACTACTCTAGATACCTCTTATATGTGGAATCATATAGTATTTTTCCTTTAGTAATTGGCTTCACTAAGCATAATGTCCTCAACGTTTATAGATGTTGTAGCATGTGTCAGAATTTCCTTCCTTTTTAAGGCTGAATAATATTCCATTGTTTGTATATACCACATTTTGTTTATTCATTAATTTATTGATGGACACTTGGATTGTGTGAGTAATGCTGCTATAAATATAGATACAATATTTTTTGACTGACTGATAATAGTCTGGAAACTAAGTCTCTTAGTTATACCTTTAGATTGTTGACCTTAAGCAATTTCCTATCAACATTGGATTACAATGACCCCAAAGGTACCTTACAGATCTAAAATACAAGATACCATCAAATAAAGTCCTGTTTCCCTTCTTTTGATCTCAATGATCACTTTAATCTTGTGAGAAGGTGATAGAGCCTCATGAGATTTGGTGCCTTTAGCACAACAGTCATTGTCTGCACTTGCCAGTCTCATCAGATCCCCTTCACCTGACTCTGACTGCTTTCTCATTCTCTGCACATCAACCTCAGGAAAGGTTAAGTGTGATTTTAGCTCGAACATGAAGATGAGGACTTGACCAAGATCTCATCTGGTTGCCTTTCTCACTCACTAACCTCATGTATTTGGGGAAGGTAGGTGTCTTAGTAAATCTCTGTATATGTTAATTTTATTAAAAATAGAAAAAGAAAAACACACAAATTGCATTAAGTTAACAGGAATACATTTTATTTGTAACAAATATGTATATATAGAAGATTCATGAAGATCTAATACTGGCTGAATTGTGATAAACTTGGTACAAAAACCTCCAACAGATGTGTTACTAAAAATAAGATTCACAATACATTGGTGTTTGGCTGAATTAACTCAACCATTGTTTTGGTTTCATAGCTCAAAGTCATATACAATATACATTTTGATTTCCCATTAGCCTTGAGTTAGATACTATGGCACAGATGTAAACAATATGACATAGATGTTCATAACCAATGTATTATAATTAAGGCAATAATCCTAAAATAAGTTCACTGAAATGCCATTACAATGTCCTCTAGGCTAAAGCTACAGAATAATAGTCATGACAGGAGAGTTTTGATTAATGCTAGAAATGCTACTAGGAGAAAGAATACATATTCAAAATATTGTAAAAAAGATAATAACTTCAGGAAAATTATACTTTTCAAAACTGGAAAATAAGAAATTTTGTAATTTGAATGACTTTACTTAAGATAAGGGACATACTGGAAAGCCACACCAGTGTTAATCCTATCTAATAAAGAGGGAATATGCTAATTGACCATCACTCCATCACAAAGATGGCTGCACCCATAGCTGAGGAAAAGTTCCCTTAAGGAGTCTTAACGAGCAATCAGTGGGAACCTGAGGCTATGCCCTCCCCTGCCCCCATGGGGCTTGACAGGGGACCTCAGGCCATGCATGCCTCCTGCCTTTGGACCAGGCTGGGGGACCTCAGACTGCACGCCCCCCCCCCCCCCCCCGCCCGGCAGGGTTTGACAAGGGTGGGACTGGCCAGGTTTGGACCTAGCCCAATTCGGGGGGTGGGGGGGGACGGGTATGGGTCTCTCACAATTTTGAGGTGCATGTGGGTGGGCGGGGACTTGATTCTGGGTCCCTTGGTGAGCCCCAGACTCTGACAGGAGGAAGGTTTTCATATACATTTTACTAATTTTCTTTCATCCCTGACACTTCTATTATAGAGAAAGGGCAAATAGCAATATTAAATTATTTCCTCTAATTAATCCCCCTTTAATGTGCACAAATTTTGTGCACCAGGTCACTAGTTTAGTATAAAAGGGTATCTTTTCATTCTTCCTTTTACCAAAATATCAGATTGTGATCATCTGATATAATTGACCTATTAGGTGTTTTCACTTTAGTAGATGATGTTTGTCATTGCTCTGACACTAGAAAATATTTCCACATGGGCATCAGGGAGTGTTGAAATAAAAATGTGTGTCTAGAGGTCATGATGGTCCAAACAGCCAGAAAACAGATTCTTCTCAGACACTGGTTATTTTAGATAATCCCTCACCTCTTTTGTTGTACAATAATGTAGTTTATAGGACACCCACAGTAATATGCTCTCTGGATAACAGTAATCTCCTTGCTGTATAAATATACTGAAAGCAGACATATAATTTAGCTATTCAAAAAGTATATACTTCCCTTTATTAATAATTCTCTGCTACTATAAAATATGATAATAATAGTCTCTCACACATGGCACTTTTGACACATTCATAAAGTGTTTGCTTCTCATTGAAGAAAATATCTGCTTTCCACATTGGTAAAATAATATTTATGTATTCCACCAGCACTGTATCGAATAAAATGGAAATTGGTTTTATTTTCCATTTATATTAAGAGTAATCTTCAAAGTGTCTTGCTAGTTCGCTGTGTCTCATTTTCTCTGTGAATAGTTCATCAAATACTCTCTTCTGCTTTGAAGTAAAGTAGTTTATCCAATCACCCACAGCTCCTGGAAAAATTGGAAATGTATCAGACAAGAACCAATTTAAATGTATAGTAGTCACAAAAGAAAAATGTCAGATTTATAATAAAATGTGGACAATTTCACCTCTTGGTGATAAGATGATGGGGAAATTATTCTTTTCATTTGCTTATCTATTGTTTCTAATTTCTTTAGTAATAGTTGAATGTCAATTTGTAGAGTTTAAAAAGTTTATTTCTTAAAAAAAAGGAAGATTAAAAGTACACAAACGTGCCTAGCCAGTGTAGCTCAGTGGTTGAGCAGTTCGATTCCTGGTCAGGGCTTGATCCCCAGTGGGGAGGGCATGCCAGAGGCACCTAATCAATGATTATCTATCATCACTGATGTTTCTATCTCTCTCTCCCTCTCCTTTCTTCTCTGAAATTAATTAAAAAAACATATTTTTAAAAAAATACACAAATGTCCTAAGTTTTATGATAGCAGACAAAAATTATCTCACAATAATAGAATGATGCTTCATTTATTTCCCTGTCTATGCACATCCAGAGCAATAGCTGTGCTGATAACACATCACAGGGGTGGGTAATTGGTCTCATTTTGAGGAAATTTATCTTATAGTATTGATAACAGAGAACTGAAATAAGATAAATACAGTTGGTTCTTGAACACTGCAAGGATTAGAAGCATCCACCTGTTGGAAGCCACCCATTGCCTTCACTAGCAGAGAGGTGTGGACAAGGAACCCGGAAGACTGGTCAACCTTGAAGCTCTGAAAGGTCAGAGCCAACCACCCACTGTCTAGTTGAGACAATGGTAGCTAAAGCAACTTCCACCTTCTAGTTTTATGTAAATTCTTGCTGATTGGCTATTACTGGAATTGCCTGCCTAAAGACTGTGTATCCCATAGTCTTAATAAAAGGGATAGCAAGGCCAGAGCGGGGTGAAGTCCTTCCCCTTGAGTTGGGCTCCCGCCTGGCCCCCAATATTTCCAAATTAATATTTTCTAGTCTCTTTCATTTGTGTGCAGCCTCCTCCAGAGCCCGAACCCTGAACCTGAACCCTGAACCACGCGTGACCTGGGGGAGACACTCACAACTGGCAGCCCAACGTGGGGCACTCGCATCCACCCTCTCCCCAGTCAAAAATCCATGTATAACTTTTGGGTCCCCAAAACTTAACTACCAATAATAGTCTACTGATGAAGCCTTACTCATAACATAAACAATTGATTAACACATATTTTGTATATTATATACATTATATACTGTATTATTTCAATAAAGTAAGGTAGAGAAAAGAAAATGTTATTAAGAAAATCATAAGGAAGAGAAAATACATTTACAGTATTTATTGAAAAAAAAATCTGTGTATAAGGGGACCTGCGCAGTTGAACCCATGTTATTCAAGGGACAACTGTACTTCACGCAGTCCATCGGCCTCTCCTGTTCTTTCAAGTCACCCTCTCAGCCTTGGCATAGCATCAGAACTGCCCTTCTCACATCCATTAGGCACACTGGCCAAACCCATCCCCTATATCATGCCCACACTGGTCTTTTGTTACTTCTGGCCTTAAACTTCATCCCTGGGTCTGGGTGCCCTGGAGCACTGCCTCCCATTGCAGACAGTCATAAGTCATTCTCTATTATATATGTTTTCCAACTAGTTTATAAACTCTTTTGAGTTATGGTCTGTGATGTACTGTTCATGTGTATTCCTGCAGTACTGAATCCAGTGCTAACTATAGAGTAGATGCTCAGTAAAACCTGTGGTTTGATTGAATGCCAGACAATGTCATGTACTGCAAAGAAATTTATTTATATTACAACTTAAGAAATGTTTGGTGTTGATTCCTCATCCAAAAGACTGAGTTTAAAAAGAAGTAAAGTGGAACTCTTCTGTTTGAAAAAAGAAAGAAAGAAAAGAAAGGAAAACAAAAGAAAAGGAAAGAAAAGAAAAGAAATCAGAGAGAAGATCCCAGAGTCAGGAAATGACATCATGACACTGCTTCTAAAGCACCCCACTGCTGCCTTCTTTCTTTTGACCTGACTTTTGTTTGCCTCGTTTCTGATTTATTCTTTCACTCTGACTTTTTTTTACTTTTTTTAAAAATTCTTTTTAAAAATAAAATCGTAGCTATATATGTAGGTTAGAGGAATTACATATAAGCAAAAGAAGATAACAAGTCAAGGAAATGTACTCAGCTAACATGGCTAACAAATTGGCTGACATGCATTCTTCCAGATGTTCTTCTTTGCAAATATATAAATGCATATAAACCACATTTTAAGTCACACAATTATAACCTAAGTTTCCCCCACTTATTATACTTTATCATCTTCCATATTAGTATTTATATGCCAACAATGAAAGTTAGGGAGAGTAGGGTAAGACTGTTTGGATTCAAGTCTTGACTCTACCAGCTATTAGTTGTGTGTCTTTGGACAAATTATTCAGGTGTTTGGTGTCTCAGTAAAGTGTGCATAATATGAATACCACTTTCAAAAGTCTGCTGTCAAAATCCAGACAAACCAAGTAGTATGCCTGGCACATAGCAAAGCACTCAGCAAATACTAGTTAGTTTCACTCTATAGTTTTCATGACTCCATAGGAAACCCCTATATGGATGTGACTTAATATGTTTATTTTATTTTTTCCTCTTTTATTTTTTGTGTGACTTAATATGTTTAACAGTTTCTGATTAGTGACCTTTTAAGTACATTCTAGGTTTTCATTGTTATAAGCAACATTGCTACATACATCCTGGCCATACGCCTTTCCATACCTATAATTCTCCCCCTAGATTTTAGTATGTCAGAGCCCTCAAACTTCTGACACTTATGAGGACTATCCTTGCTTACCACCTTATCCTGGCCCCATAGTCATTTCCTAGAATATCAGCTCTATTTCTGAGTTTAAAGTAAAGACAGCTGCAGGCACGAATTCTCCTCTGTAAAGTGAGGATTATCTCTCTGTGCCACCAATTCTGAATCAATGACTTCAGTAGTTTCTTTGAAACTCTTATTTTCAGAGAATGGATCCCCTGCCCACCCCACCCCGCAACCTCAGCCAGCAAACATCTTTTGTTTAGTTCCTCACACAGTCCAAATTTACCAACTGGTGCTCAGGATGACTAGTATCAGTGAGGATTTTCTACTATCAACCTTCTGTGCTTTGTTAGGTATAAGATAAAGAAACCACTTTTAGATAGAACTTAAATGCATTCCAATGAATGTTGTCAGCCACAATTTTGTTGATATGATTTCACCTGGAAATACCTGCTAGGATCACACGTATGGCAGGTCAGAGATTAACTCTAATACCATTAGAGTAAAAGTTCTCAAGTTTGCATGATAAGATATGTGAATACTGAGAATTAGCTAATCAGATCAGTGATGAAAGGGCAGTGATGAAAGATGTCAGCAGTAGCACTGGACTCCAGTAGCCATCAGAACTTCATTTCTCATCATCCTCTTTACCCTGGTCCCTCCCAATCTCTTTCTGTTTCTCTCCCCTTTGCTCATTTCACCTTCCTTCGTGCATTCTTTTCTAAATTCTTTGTCTTCCCTTTATCTTCTCTCTCCTACCCCTCCTAACTTTTTTTTGACCCTGAGTCTCTCTCAAACTCCCATATCATCTTGCCACCATCCTCCACTATCAAACTTCTTAAAAGAGTGGCCCTTATTTGCTATTCCTTTCTTTATTTCTCATTTCTTCAAACCCCTCAACCTGGCTTCCATCCCCACTCTCAGAATTCACGAATGATAAATGGTCATGTTTGACCCTGTCTTTCTTTTCAATTCTGGCTGATCTCCTTTCTCGGCTTGTCTTGGGCTGTTTCATTCCCATTTATGTCAGGGTTCCTAGAGCTTCCCCTTCTGTCCCTTTCTCCACTAGGCCTTCCCACTCACCCTGAACAATTTTACCAAATTCCACAATCTGCTAGTGGCTCCTAAACTGACTTCTAAGCTGAGCTCCCCTCAACAGGCTCACTGCCAGTGCCCAGATTACCACCATCGTTTCAGACCTGGACTATTACAACAACCTCTTTACTGGACTTTCTGCCCCAGCTTTCAATCTCTTCTAATCAATTTTCCACACATGTCTGATCATATCAGTTCCCTTCTTAAAAGAACAAACAGGCCAGGAAATAAAAAGAAAAAGACCACTGAAATCCATCAAAGCTTTTGCTCTCTGGCCCCCATCCCTTCATCTTCCTCGTTCTGCTTCACACATCATACACCATTTTAGTGCTGCTAGTTCTGAGCTTCTTTTCTTGCTGTTAGCTTTTACTACCCAACCTGCTTCTAGGTTACACATTAGGACTTAGCAGAGATTTATTTCCTTCTCTTTGTGTTTCCATTCAGAAGCACATCCTTAATTAACAATCCCAGCTCTCTCTCCACCCCTTACTTACTTCTGCAGGGTAAGTTATTTGATTGGTGAGTTTGGGAAGACACACTGTCCACACTCATCCGTTCCTTCCTCTCTCCTGAAGAAAACATGTCATGTACCGTGCTCAAAGTGACCTGTTCCAATTGGGGGGACAGGACTGCATTTGATTCACTGTGATTAGTAGCATGTTTATAAAATTCAGGGCAACTTATTGGTCTGAAGACACATTCTTCAAATAACTGTATCGTTTCTGTTTGCCACCTGTGTTTTTCTCTCAATTGGGTCCTGATTGGGCATGAACATCTCAAAGTCTGGAAAGAATGCAATTCAAGAATTTCATCCCTAATGGATGACAATGTGTAAGCTGTTGTGCAAACAATGGGATGCACGATGGTGAAATGGGGGCTGAAAAGGTAAAATAGAACTACTTCACTTCCAAACATAAGCCCCAGGCAAAGCACCACCGCCCTTTCTGACTTACCTTTCCTAAATACCAGGTTCTTATTCGATGTGAGGGCACAGATGGTCTTATTTGGATCACAGTTTTCTTTAGCTGCATTATTTTTCATTTCCTTGAATGATGATTTCCAAGCAATGTGATTAATTTTGCTTTCACTCACATTGAAACCGAGGAAAGTCGTTATTTTCTTTATGCTTTTAGAAAGATCCTGAGCAATAAGCAAAAAAAAAAAAAAAAAAAAAATAAGTGTTATTCATCAAAACACTAAATTCATTCTCTCAAACCTGAAAACAGAATTCATAGATTGATATCCTGTATTAGCTGAATTTGACTTATATTTTGATTGTTGAAATGTTAGGAAAGACTTACTTTCTTCATTTCTTCATAGAAGATAAATAGAACGTTTTTATCATTTTTGCGGTCTTCCCAGCTTAAAATGTGATCAAACCAGGATCCATACACAACTAGAAGAAAAGTGAATTGCTGTGTTAATATTAAACATTATGGCTTTGGGTACCTAAGGTCTTCCCACTTCTGCAAAGTTGTCAAAGCAAGGCTCATACATCTTAGACATGGGAATGAAAAAGTTTTCCTTAGAAGAGCTCAGTTGCACCATTGTTTCAACTAAATACAATATTGTGAAATGAAGCAGGGTAGGGACACCTTTTAATAAAGCTGTGTGGGGTTTTTCCTTATTTTTAATAACTTTTTTTTATCATCAGGAAAAGTGACAACAGAAATACAGATACACATTTTCCCAATAATTGTGTTCTGATAACTACTCTAAATCTTGGGAGATATAGAGAAACATTGAGAATTTGTAATTTTCTTTCTGTAATGTGACATGCTTTTCATAATTGTAAGTTCTTAGCAGAAAAAGTTATAAACTCCCCCCACCAACACCCAAAAATATAATTCTATCAGGTATCTTAGTTCAAGGTTGAGAATTATAGACTTAGGGATTTGTAAGTAGTTTATATTGTCTCTTTAATGTTTTGTTAATTTGACAGACTTAAAAATCTCCAGGGCTTAAAAGTAAAATACTGTCATCCAAAGTAACCTCTTTAGTTGTGATGATTAAAAGCAAACAGTGAGCAACTTATCAGCACACACACACACACAAAATGACTAGCTTGACAATCTAAAGCATAAAACAATAATTTAATATACATCTTTCCAGGAATCCTTATCATACAAAGATTTAATACTAGCTAGTGCCCCAGTCATACAAGAACTCCTCTACTAGTGATTTCCTTGAAGATCTGCTGACTATTGATTCATTTTAATAAACAACATTTATTAAGCCAGACAGTGTGCTATATACTAGTACAGTTTGAACATTAAAGCTTTGAATAATTAAAAGTAAAATTAACTCCAAACTAAGAGCAATTTTTCATGGCTTCGGCTCCCGAGGAAACAAAGGGAAAGAAAATAACTAGAACAGATTTTTGAAACAAGGGACTACAGTGCTATCATTAGAGTTAGGACCCTAGGGCTGTATAATCAGAACTGGTTCTTAGGAGAGCTGCTCAGATACAGTTTTTGGTTATCAGCAGTCTCACTGCTATTTCAGTGCCTTACCTAATACTTTGTCTTAGAATTTCCCAAATTACTGTAACAGTCATAAGGGTTTATCTTCTAAGAATTACCAACATTTTCCCAAACACATGTGCTCTTTTTTTTATCAATAAAAACAATTTATTTTCCAATTACAGATGTTATAAAATATTATATTAGTTTCATATGTATAATATAGTGATTAGACATTTTCATTCCTGAATAGCATTGCATTATGTGACTACCACAATTTATCTATTTTCCTATCAATGAGTATTTGGGAAATTACCAAGTTTTTATATTACTAACAAGTGTTGCTATGAGCATTCTTTTTTTGTTTTGTTTTTTTGGATTAGATTTAATATTTTATTTTATTTTTTTATAATTTAAAATTTTTTTTAAATTGTTATTTTTTACATATGTGTCCTTATTCCCCCATAACCCCCCACCCCCCACTTATGCCCCACCCCCTTGTTGTCTGTGTCCATTGATTAGGCTCATATGCATGCACACAAGTCCCTTGGTTGATCTCTCCACCTTACCCCCACCCTCCCCTACCTTCCCTGAGGTATGACGTGCTGTTCGACGTTGCTATGAGCATTCTTGAATGAGTTTCTCTTAGATATATATTAAGGAATGAAATTGCTGGTTTGTTGGGTATATGAATGTCCAACGTCAAACGGAAGAATTTTAAACTTTTTCCAGTGGTTGAACCAATAAGTACTTTCCCCAGTAATGTAAAAGAGATCCTGTCACTCTATATCCTCTACAACACTTGGTATTGTCAGACTTAATTTTTGCCATTCAGTTGGATGTAAGATGGAATCTCATTTTGGTCTCAATTTGCATTTTACTGATTACTTACGAAGGTAAGCATTTCCCCATGTACTTATTGGCCATGAGTGTCTTTCGAGAGATGCTATTCATGTCTTTGCCTATTTTTCTTTTTTTTTAATTTCTTTATTGATTAAAGTGTTACTTATGTGTCCTTATTCCCCCATTACCCCATCCATCCCCCCCACTCATGCCCTCACCCCCCTGTTGTCTGTGTCCATTGGTTAGGCCCATATGGATACCTCTAAGTCCTTTGGTTGATCTCTCCCCCTTATCCCCACCCTCCCTTACCTTCCCTCCGAGGTTTGATGGTCTGATCGATGTTTCTGTCTCTGGTACTGTTTTTGTTCATCAGTTTATGTTGTTCATTATAGTCCACAAATGAGTGAGATCATGTGATATTTATCTTTCTCTGACTGGCTTATTTCACTTAGCATAATGCTCTCCAGTTCCATCCATGTTGTTGCAAATGGTAGAAATGGTAGGAATTCCTTTTTTTTTTTTTTTTTTTTTTACTTACACATGTGCTTTTACATCCAGTTATAATCATCACTTTAGTGTTCATTAGGAGGGAAACTGATTTTTCTCTCACACAAATTTAGGAAGTTAACTAGTCCCTAGTTTGCCAGACTACCTCACAGTCTTAACTGACCTCTCTGACTCCCACCAGCAGCCACAGCCCAGCCCTTGTGGGTAATATCACTGCCTAGAGTTGATAATGTGGAGCCCTCAATAGGGTCTGGGGGAGCCCATGCTTCTATGGCTGAATGCTAGGCAGGGATAGAGACTAAGAATCACACTGGGTGGGCTGGGCAGGGTGGGGATGGGGGTGCAGTGTAATTGACCTGCCCATTATGGTTATTCAGTAGAAAATGTATTCCAATATATCCAAAATAGATTTAAGAAGAAACCTTTGGATCCTAGCCTGATCATAATTTGAGAGCCAGCTGTTATATTATTAACTAATTCATTTATACTCTCCCTTATTCCAAAAGGACTCAAACTAGCCAAAAGAATCTAAAGAAATTGTCTGCCTGGGCCTTTCTCACGAGTGGAGGAAATTACAGTTTGTGTTGATATTTAAATCAGAACCCTCATTGACCAGGTCATGAGTAGACCTATAGCTTTAAAGAAAATATAGCTTCCAAAATTGAGATTTGAAATCTTGCTTTTATGGGAAATGCTTTTCTCCTTACCCTTCACTTAATTACAAAATTATTCCACCACCTCCTGGCCTTAATTAACATATGCCTGGATGGTCTTCCTTCTGCTATCCACAAATTACTCGTTCCTCTTCAATCGCCTTGAATACAAGTTGCTCTTTCTCAAACAATTCATGTATCTTAGGATCTGGAGAGCGAGTCGGCAGTCTCTGTTTTCTAGGGACTTCCAGAATTCCTCCCTCCTAGACAATCCAGGCTCCTTTAACATGTCCTTTGATTCTAGCACCTTTCCATCCTGGTTTCAGCCGGAAATTGACCTGATCTCTCCATTATAGCCACGGAAGACTCTGGGTTTTGCATACAGTCTTCTGTGGCATCTCAGATCTTACTACCAACTGTAGCAACTTTATTAGATAGTTGCTGCAATACTCTTCTTTGACTATTTTTCTCCCTTTACTTTCTTCCCTTTGTACATCCCCTCAACAATTTTCTCATCAATACCTGCATTTCCTTGCCCCCTTATAGCTTATTTAATCATCCAAGAAGCACTCAGTATTGGATCAAAACACTTCACCTCCTTTCCATCTCACCTACTACTGCTGAGTTCTGCTGAAGAAATTCATACCATTCTGTATTTACACCACTGCAGATTCATTTTCCAGTCTCAAGGGCCCCAAGGCTGCCTGGCAAACCGATTTGTCCTGCATTAACACATTCTCCTATTCTTCAGCTGTTTCAAAACTCCCATCAATTTCTGCAAACCCTCTGCCCCACTCTTACAACCAGTTATAATGATCACTTTAGTGTTTAGTTTCTAGAAAGCATTCTGATGATAATCATGCAGAAAACAAAACTCACTGGGATGAAGTGGCCTAGGAAACATAGAGTTCTAATATAAAACTGGAGAGGGGGCTACCGGGAATAAAGAGCAAATGCTAATACATGTTTCATTGAAATATTAATCTGCCAGGATATCTCCAGGATATAATTTATAGTTATCGTTTAATTTGAAAACCTAAAGTGTATTTTTAAACTGTGTGAAAGACAAATTAGATGATTAGATAACTGTGTCACTATCTTTATCTTTTTGTTTGTTAATTCTCACCTGAGGATATTTTTCCATTGACTTTTAGAGAGAGTGGAAGGGCAGGGGAGAGACACAGAGAGAGAAACATAGATGTGAAAGAGACACATTGATTGGTTGCCTCCTGCATGTACCCCAACTGGGACCAGGATCAAACCTGCAATCTAGGTATGTGCCGTTGACTCAGAATCGAACCTGAGACCCTTCGGTGCCTGGGCCTATGCTCTAACCCTGTGGTCGGCAAACTGCAGCTCGTGAGCCACATGCGGCTCTTTGGCCCCTTGAGTGTGGCTCTTCCACAAAATACCACGGCCTGGGCGAGTCTATTTTGAAGAAGTGGCGTTAGAAGAAGTTTAAGTTTAAAAAATTTGGCTCTCAAAAGAAATTTCAATCGTTGTACTGTTGATATTTGGCTCTGTTGACTAATGAGTTTGCCGACCACTAAGTTAGACCATACCCTGAGGCACTGAAAAATTACAGAGAAGGCCAAATCAGAGCTCATGCAGTGGTGCGGGAGGAAGAGTGAGCCACAGTGTGTAATAATGGGAGACAAACACAACTTTTTTTCTTCTTGAGACAAAGCAGGCTCAAGATCTGTTTTAAAAAACTAATTTATGTATTTAAACTCTGCTTATTCCAAAAATGGAAAAGAGGCAGAGTGAGGCATGTTAAGTATCTTCAAATATTTAGAAGACTAACATGTGGAAGAGGAATTAATGATTGGGGCACAATTTTTTGGCTGGATGAGTTATGGAACAGTGGTAAGAGCACAGATTTTAGAGCTGACATCTGAATTTAAATCTTGGCCCTACTCCTTATTAGTTACGCATCTCTGGGCATGTTATTTGGCCTCCTGAGGTCTGCATTTTCCTCACCTGTAAAATGAGGATAATAACATTTACCTCATGTGGTCTAGTGAGGATGAAAAGAGATCATGTTTGCATAGCACTTAGCTCAGTGTCTGTATCACATGGTAAGAATTTTTTCCCAACATTTTCGAAGTACCAAGATGACAGTGTTCCTTTGGAACAGGAGTGTGGAGTGTGAACCTGTTGTCAAGGTTAAGTGGTTCAAGCTTAGCCTCTACAATTCTTGGAGATGTTGTAAAGGTGATTCAAACACTGGGTGGGTGTTTTAAACAGATGACCTTTAGTGTACCTATCATCCCTGAAACTTTATGATTCTAAGAGATTCGTGCCATTAAATGAGGACATAGAGTTGAAATAGTATGAGAATAGTATATTCTTCCCAAGGGAATATATGTATATATTTATTGCTGATGACTTCCCAATGTCCTTATGTTAAGGTTACACTTGCTGTGGCCTCTTTCAAATTAACAAGCAAGAGCATAACAATTACCCTATAAAATAGTGAAATTAACAAGATCTATGCTAAGCCCAATAAGAGAGAAAAACTTCCAGACACACACCATTTCTGAATCATGTCTCTTTTAAATTCTGTGTTGTCTTGGTATATTATTTTTGCTAAATATACCTTGGGAATTTAGAAGGGGTTTTGTTTTTGTTTTTTAAGTGCTCCAGACACCACTGAATTTATTCACAAGAAAAAGTGAATAAATTCAAAGGTCATGCAGGCCCAAAAGTTAGCAGGACCAACATATGTTACGCAGCTCAATCAAATGATGTATCATTGTGGTATTTTCAGGACAAATTACTTCCTGTTACTTTTTATAAAACCAAAGGCCAGGATGGCTAATTCTTTCACATTTGTTTTATTTGGGGAATCTGAGGGTTCTTTTCGGGGTTGCGTTGTTTGTGTTGCTTTATTATTCAGCAGGTATATACTGTATACCAGTAAGGATGTTTTGGGCAACCTGTCTAGGTCTCAGCTGTACCCCCATTAGTGCATATTATTTCACTGAAATGACCAAGCATATATATTTTTTAAAAAGAGAGAGGCCGAAACCGGTTTGGCTCAATGGATAGAGCGTCGGCTTGCAGACTGAAGGGTCCCGGGTTCGATTCCGGTCAAGGGCATGTACCTTGGTTGCGGGCACATCCCCAGTGGGAGGTGTGCAGGAGGCAGCTGATCGATGTTTCTCTCTCATCGATGTTTCTAGCTCTCTATCCCTCTCCCTTCCTCTCTGTAAAATATCAATAAAATATATTTAAAAAAAATAAAATAAAAAGAGAGAGATTCTTGACCAGGATTAAGGCTAATAAGAAATTGCTAATATGTACTATCCATGGGTGATAAAAAAGACTGTGAAGAAGCACAATGAGAAAGAATTGCTTGGAAACAAACAAATCATCTATTCATAGAGTACTTCTGAAAGTAGACATTGGAATCCATTTAAACTTTTAGAAAGTGCTTTCATTCTGAGCAGAAAAGTTCACTGTATATTATGAGTGAAAAACCATTGTCATATTTACCATTTCCTTTCAGGAATAGCTCTAAAAATGCAGCCCAGGTTTCAACGCCGGGGAGATTAGGGTTATCTCTGTAGTAATGGAATAGAGAAACAGCTGTGTCTTTTGGATTCCTAACAATGTAGATAATCTGTTAAAAAAAAATCAATTTATTTTTTGGGTGAAAATAGCCCCACCACAAAACATTTCCTAAAAGAAAGTAAGAGCCGGTATTGGAAATATCAGAGGGACACTTTGTGAAGTATATGATTGTCTAACTACTATGCTGTGCATCTGAAACTAATACAAAATAATATTAAATGTAAACCGTATTTGAAAAAAATGTTTAAATAAAAACGTTAAAAAAAAGAAAGAAAGAAAGTAGAAGCTAAACTTACCCGTGACAGGCACGATTTTTTGGCAGCCTCAGCTAATTATTAAACACAGATTCAGGGCAGTGTTTCTCAACCCTTAATGTGCATCTGATCCAGCAGGGGATGCCGCCAACTCATCAACCAGGTGAAGGTTGTCCAGCTGGTCCCTTAGGGCTAGGCCAGTGGTCGGCAAACTCATTAGTCAACAGAGCGGCAAATGTGGCTCACGAGCCGCAGTTTGCAGACCACTGGGCTAGGCCATCAGCAACAGAGGCAGCTCATTCTCCTGGGAGACCAGGGGCAACCAGAGTCTCAGTCCCCGGTAGAGGTCAAAAGAAAAGGGTTGTACCTAAAGCCTGTACCTTTAGTGTGGTTGTTTAAAGAAGCACCCTAACCTTTCTGAGCTTCAGTTTCTTCGCTTATGAAGAGTAAAATACCCACTCCTCTCATTTTTGTAATGTGTTTACAAAACACAGCTCAATCTCTAGTAAGTATCTGTTATCAGCGTTATTGCATTGCCCTGAGTAAGGGTTATTGGGCTCACCAGGCTCTTTATCCCCCCAGATCTCTCTCTCTCTCTGTTTCAGAGACGGTCTGAAATGAAAATGCTCCGTTGAGTGAAAGTGTAATCAAGTTAGGTACACCTTCACCTGTTCTGATAGATGTGCTGAGGATACAGACAAAACTATCACATTTGCCTCTGGTTGACTGTATTTACTTTTCTTTGGGCAGAAGAATAGATGGTGTGCATAGTCGCATTGTGGTCATAGAGTTATAATCATAGGAAGAGCTTATTTGGTTTGTGCTCATTTGACTGCTAGGTAATTTTTGCTATTTTTGCAATATATTTTGACATTGTCTAAAGAGGCTTCAGTACTGGGACCTTGTTACAATAAACACATATATCTTGTCTTTGTTTTTCAAATTTATTTTTCTGATAAAAATGGAATTTTTAAAATGCTCCTTATGTAGACATTTGTAAAGAAAATAAAATCCAACTCTAATGTCATACCATAGAAAACCACTTGGCATGTTGTTATATTTACATCTAGATCTTTTTTTATGTGTATACTAGAGGCCCGTTGCACGAAGATTCGTGCAATAGGCCTTCCTTCCCCTGGCTGCTGGCACCGGTTTCCTCCGGCACCCAGGACCCAGGCCTTCGCTCTGGCCGGAGCGCCGCTCCTGTAGCTCCCTCCACCCCCTGCCCATCCCCTCATAGCAGGCGTCCTGTCCTGCCCTCCTCGCCTGCATGTGTGCTGTCCAGAGGCCTGGAGTGGCTGGGGGGGTGGGGATGCTGCCATCTTTGTCAGGTTAATTTGCATACTCACTCCTGATTGGCTGGTGGGCATTGTGAAGTAATGGTCAATTTGCATGTTTCTCTTTTATTAGTGTAGATGCATATTTTAATTAAATTGAGATTATTCAATATACATGTATTTAAAACATGCTTTATACTTAATCTTATTCCATAAGCATTTCTCCATGGAAACATAAATTTGAATATGAAATATATGAAAATACAAAATATTCTTTTAAATTATAGTTAACTTTCAAAATAATAACAATGTGGTAACTTTATTTTAAAAATAGCTTGAGGTAACTATTCTTTATATACAAATTTTTTTAATTCCCTTCCTATATAATCCCTTGCACAAATGGTAAAGTAATTAAAATAACATTAAGGCAATTTTTCTTTTCCTAGACATCAATATTTAAAGTAAAAAGATCAAAACCAAATTCATAATGGAATAAGACATTGTCTAGTGTAACTATAGTTCACATTTCTTTCATTACCCACAGATTATTAAAATAATTTGTATAAATTAGATGCTGTGGTCAGACCTACACATGCATTATCTTATTTAATTTTTACCATACTGTGTGAGATTGATACCATTATTCCTGTATCAAATGAAGAAACTAAGGCTCAGAGAGCATCAGCAGTTTTCCAAGGACACACATCTTGAAAGTGGCAGAGCAAGAACCCAAGCTCAGTTTTGTGGTATTCCCGAGCTCCCGCCCTTCACCATTGAACTTACCTTGCATTGCTTTTGTTTAATATCCACTGGTAGCATGTTATAGCTCAAATGTGTGGGAATGACTCTTCTCTTACAACATATTTTTAGCTCTTCAAATTTAGAAATGTCTCCCAATTCAATTGGAGATGTTAGAGTAATTTCAGCATTGGGAATATTCTCAATGACTTTTGCAATCCAGTGAGTGCCTTCACATAAAAATAAAATAGAATTCATTTTTAATTAAATGGCCCTCTTGGTGAAATGAATTTAGAAAATTAGTAGTAGGTTATAAAGGCAATGAATGCATTAATTTTATTATAATAGTTGGTTTTACCTCTTGGCACCCATTGAAACCTGTTGAAACACTTAAGATGTTAATTCATTATAGAGGAAAAATCACATTTTGAAACATGAAGCAATATGAGAACTGTGTATGCTGTTTCCTCAGCTTGAAATACTCTTCTATGCTACCACTCACTTCTAACACCTTCTCTAAATCACAAATACAAAAATCTTTCTACATATAATTCCTATTAGTCCTGTAAGCACATGCATCTTGCTCTTTTTTTTTTTTAAATATATTTTATTGATTCTTTACAGAGAGGAAGGGAGAGGGATAGAGAGTTAGAAACATCGATTAGCTGCCTCCTGCACACCCCCTACTGGGGATGTGCCCGCAACCAAGGTACATGCCCTTGACCGGAATCGAACCCGGGACCCTTCAGTCCGCAGGCCGACGCTCTATCCACTGAGCCAAACCGGTTTCAGCGCATCTTGCTCTTTTATAAACTGTCTTCTGAGTCTCCACTCCCCTGGAATAATTGCTCACCTTTCAAGTCCCTCCAGAGTAACAGACCCCAGAGTATACTTGCCAATGCTTGTATTTATGTCTATCTTCCCATTTCCTCCTTGAAGATAGACAGTGGGTCTTACTTTTGTTTGTGTATAAATACAAAATAATTGTGCAAACAAAGCATTAGAACAATGAAGAAATGGTATATTCAAAAATCATAGAGATGCAAGCCTGCTACCTCAAAGTCTGGAAGGAATACCACTTTATCCTATATAATAAAGAGCTAATATGCTAATTAGACTGGATGGTGGAACGACCTTCCGGAAGGACCAGTTGGCAGGGCCGTGAGGGCCAAGCCCCTTGCACGAATTTCATGCATTGGGCCTGTAGTGTTTACATAAAGCAAATGTAGATGTGTTCCAATGGTGTAGACCAAACATGTCAAATTCATGGCCGGCTGCAAGTTTGACATGCTTGGGTAGACACTGTACATGGAAGCAGGGAAGTAGAAATTTGGGTGGGGAGAATTTTTGGTAATTTGAAAGCAATGTCCCTGAAGAATTGAAATCTGCCTTAGTTTCCATTGATCTCATTACAATTTTTTTAATATTATTTTTTTATTTTTATTTTTTTTAATTTAATAAATCTTTATTGTTCAGATTATTACAATTGTTCCTCTTTTTTCCCCCATAGCTCCCCTCCCCTCCACCCGGTTCCCACCCCACTCTCCGCCCTTACCCCCCTCCCACTGTCCTCATCCATAGGTGTACGATTTTTGTCCAGTCTCTTCCCGCACCCCCCACACCCCTTTCCCCCCGAGAATTGTCAGTCCACTCCCTTTCTATGCCCCTGATTCTATTATATTCACCAGTTTATTCTGTTCATCAGATTTTTTATTCACTTGATTTTTAGGTTCACTTGTTGATAGATATGTATTTGTTGTTCATAATTTTTACCTTTACCTTACTCGTCTTAAAGAATACCTTTCAGCATTTCATATAATACTGGTTTGGTGGTGATGAACTCCTTTAGCTTTTTCTTATCTGTGAAGCTCTTTATCTGACCTTCAATTCTAAATGATGGCTTTGCTGGCTAGAGTAATCTTGGTTGTAGGTTCTTGCTATTCATCACTTTGAATATTTCTTGCCACTCCCGTCCGGCCTGCATAATTTCTGTTGAGAAATCAGCTGACAGTGGTATGGGTGCTCCCTTGTAGGTAATTAACTGTTTTTCTCTTGCTGCTTTTAAGATTCTCTCTTTGTCTCTTGCTCTTGGCATTTTAATTATGATGTGTCTTGGTGTGGTCCTCTTTGGATTCCTTTAGTTTGGGGTGCTCTGCGCTTCCTGGACTTGTAAGTCTATTACTTTCACCAGGTGGGGGAAGTTTTCAGTCATTATTTCTTCAAATAGGTTTTCAGTATCTTGATCTCTCTCTTCTTCTGGCACCCTCATAATTCTGATGTTGGTACACTTGAAGTTGTCCCAGAGGCTCCTTACACTATCTTCATATTTTTGGATTCTTTTTTCTTTTTTCTTTTCCGGTTGAGTGTTTTTTGCTTCTTTGTATTTCAAATCTTTGACTTGATTCTTGTGATCCTCTAGTCTGCTGTTAGGTCTCTGTATAATATTTTTTATTTCAGTCAGTGTATGCTTAATTTCTAGTTGGTCCTTTTTCATATCCTCGATGGTCTCACTAAATTTATTGGCCTTTTCTAGGAAATTCTTGAGTAACCTTATAACCGTGGTTTTGAACTCTATATCCAGTCGTTTGCTTTCCTCCATTTCTTTCATTTGTGATCTGTTTCTTTGTCTCTGCATTTTGGCTGCTTCCCTAAGTTAATAGAGTGGCTTTGTGTGCTAGGTGTCCTATAGGGCACAGTGGCTCAGCCTCCCTAATTACCTGAGGTGGACACTCTTGGTGCACTCCTTTGTGGGCTGTGTGCACAGTCTTGTTATAGTTAAGCCTTGATTGTTGTTGGTATCACTGGGAGGAATTGACCTCCAGGCCAATTGGCTGTGAGGATCAGCTGTGTCTATTCTGGGAGAACTTCTGTGCTGGAGACACCCTTATGAGACAAGACTTGCAGAAGCCTCTGTGCTCAGCTTGGATGGGGCAGAGTCTCAGGGCGGAGCAGACAGCATTGGTTTCCCGTCAGCCCTGCCCTAATAGGCCCTTGTGTCTCAGTGTCCCGGGGTAATCGCTGCAAGCACCTCTGAGAGAAAGCCGCCCTCGAGTTTCACCCGCTGCCAGACAGTCAAGTTTCTCCCCGAATGAGTCTGGATCCCCAGAGTCTCGCCCGAACTGGAGTTCAGAGCTGTCAGGAGCTTTTGTCTCCCTCTCACTTGAGAAAGCCAGCCGCACACTCAGTTGCCCGCCCTCTCTGCACGTGCGTGCGCCTCGGTACCTCTGCCTTCCGCAGTTCCTCTGAGTCTCAGTGTGATTTTCTCTTTCCTGACAGTCCAGTTTCACCCCGTATGAGTCTGGGTCCCCAGAGTCTCGCCCAGAACTGGAGTTCAGCGCAGTCAGGAGCTTTTGTCTCCCTCCTGCTTGAGAAAGCCAGCCGCGCACTCAGTTGCCAGTCCTCTCCGCACGCACGTCTCAGTACCTCTGCCTCCTGCAGCTCCTCTGAGTCTCAGTGTGCTTTTCTCTTTCCTTCTAGTGGTAGAATTTCCACTCAGCCAGCCTTCCTATGGTTCTGGATGATGTCCGTTTTGTCTTTTAGTTGTAGTTTTGAAATTGTTGTACAAGGCAGCAGTTTAGGTGTTTACCTATGCTGCCATCTTGTTTCTCCCTTCTTAATAAATCTCATTACAATTTTACAGACAAATAAATATTCATAGGTTAAATAGAACTTTCAGTTGCATTATCTGTTTTAAACTTATTTTTTCAATATATCTTTATTGCTTTCAGAGAGGATGGAAGAAGGAGAGTGATCAAGCCTGCAACCTGGGCAGGTGCCTTAACCAGGAATCAAACCGTGACCTCCTGGTTCATAGGTTGACACTCAACCACTGAGCCACACTGGTAGGGGTATATGTTTTAAATTTAAACATGTAGCATTCATATAAATGTGACTCATATAGTAGTGACAATTGTATTATTTTAACAAAATACATTGATTCCTTCTAATGAAGAAGAGAGACCACACAGTTTTGTGCTGCTGAAGGAGACCTCCTGGCAGCCGGTGGGAAGATGTCAATTTATGGGCACCAGTATGTACAGTGGAAGCCTTATATGTGATTGTTTATGTATGGTATAAATTAACCACCTGTTCCAAGAATCTTAAAAGTATCACTAATTATTTTCTAAACTAATATATCATTTTAAGACAAGATGTATTTATTCACAGAGCAACCCTTTGTATAGGGAGAATACTGAAGTACTCCGAAGGCAATCATTTAATTTCCATTTGCAGCAAAATTTTCCAATAAAAGATATATAAATATATGGTTTATATTTATTCTCAAAAACACCTCTGGGTGAGCTCTGCGTCATCTAAAGGAAGGGTTTCTTGGGCCTGACTTACAATCCATTGAAGGATTTATTACACACACAGCTCAAAGGGAGCTTGGCTCTTAGTTGCTAAATCCAGGAGAGCAAATATGTGCTTAGCCACACACAGCCACTATTCTGAACATAGCAACAGACAGTTGGATATTATATATCCTACTCACTTTTAAGAATAAAAAGTAATATATTATCAATTTAATTGATATGGCATAAACTTTAATAATAAAAGTATTTATGGTTCTTATTAACCCAGAAAAATAATATTTATAAATCAATTATTAACTATAAATGGAGCAAACACTATCACCATGCCTGGTACAAAGTACAAAGGTAATTTTACAATATTATAGATATCATGCTTATTATATAGGTCAACATTTGTATGTCTTCAGGAATAAAATAGAAACAAGAGTATAGTAAAGCTCTAATTTCTCCAGTTGAATTTTTTCAAAGCACTTTTTTTTTGCCTCTCTACTGTCAAACTTTTTCATTAGACTATGCATTTAGGATATTTTAATTTCCTATGGAAAATTCTGAAAAACTAATGTTTTGTAAAAATCATTATTTTATTTATAATTATTATTGTATTCCTACATTTACAAAATACATTAAAATAAATTTTTACCAGATTTTGGATAGGACACCAGAAATACATCATCTTCTCTTGCGTGGAAAGAATCCAGGGAATTCAGAAGTTCTTCTGAAGACAAAGTAGAAAAGAGGGTCTCCTTGAATTTATGAAGCACTCCTGGCTGGTTCCGGGATGACATCTTTCATCAAATCAAGCAAAAATTACTTACTAAATACTAACTCTACACAAGACACAGAGCAAATATGGGCCTTGATTTTTATCCTAGCTCAGTAGCAATGTAACCTTAGAATTACTGAGCTGGTATTCCAACTGGAGAACCATATATATACCTTTTGCAATTTTCACAGGTGTAACTTTTAAACCATAACTGAGCCAAAGTTTACTGTGAAAATGATGTTATCTGAATTTCACTGATAACACATATGACCAAAATATTTCCTCCATTTGTTACTCAGAGTAATTTACATACACAGTTTTCAAGCTATTAAAATACAGTCATTTAGGGGAATGACGTTAATTAAATAAATCCCTTGGCCTAAATAAGGAAAGACTTTTAGTGGCTATAATGAATTATATCACTGTGGAAATGATTGGGAAAATTGAACTTGTTGTTAATATTAACACTAAGGAAGTAGATAATATTGCATTTCGGGAAGAGAGGAGGAATAGAATGAGAAAAAAAAAATTCTTCTAGGAATTGGCAGACAAATCTGTGACTAACATAAACCTTACAGGAATAAAAGACAACATGAGAATCAGGAAACTCAAGCCAGAAAAGAGACATATACAGCTATGATGCACACAGGAAGTTTTTGATGGATTAAATAACTTGTCTGAGTCATTCTTAGTTTTTGTCACTAATATAATCTGGATTCAATTAGATATGGCAATGAAGTGCCCAGTTACTTCAGTGAACCACAGTTGAATCTTTTTTTTGTTTTGTTTGCTGTCTAACCATTAAAAAAAAAAAAGTATACCAACAAAGAAATGATCAGCATTTTAATTGAGCACGAAAAAAGTAGAGGTCTACCATATAAGTAATAACTGAAGAAGAAAGACATACCTAATAGTGGCAGAAATGAAATTTAGAATGATTTCATATTGTGGACAAAAAAGGAGGTTTCATGGGAAGTAACCTCACAGGATGATCTGATCATAAATCCCTGACTAGGCAAGTCGTGGTAGGTAGTCATGCCCCAGACATATAATGTTTTAGTAAAAGATTTATCTTTGTCTTAAGCAAACCCTGCCCATTGTTTCTGTGCATCTATATGAACACACCTTGAAATAAGCATAATCACCCCAAGAGAGCACATAATCTTAAGTATCCTGTTACTTCCTTCCACCTTTGTGAGAACATCCTTACTTTACCTCCTTAATGTCAAATGCATAAAAGAAACTGCTATTCTCAGAAACATTTATCTCAGTCTGCTGAGGTCTTCCTTCCAGGTGTATCCTTTGTTTGACTCAAATAAATATTTATAGAAAGACTCTACAGGTTTGGACATTTCTTATGTTGACAGCATAGAAAATTCCAAAGAATCTAAAAATAATTAGAATGGCTCTAGCTGGTTTTGCTCAGTGGCTAGAGCATTGGCCTGTGGGTTGAAGGGTCCTGGGTTCAATTCCGGTCAAGGGCACGTACCTCGGTTACAGGCTTCCGGCTCTGGTCTGGGGCATGCTGGAGGCAACCAATCAATGTGTCTCTCTCACATTGGTGTTTCTCTCTCTCTCCCTCTCCCTCCCACTCTCTCTAAAAATCAATGGAAAAAATCCTCAGGTGAGAATTAAAAAAATAAAAATAATTAGAATGAATGTGTAAATTGAGTATGGTTGCTGGATTATGAGGTTAATACATGCAAATAAATTGTATTTCTGTATGTTAGCAACATTTAAGTCCAAATAAGTGAGTGGTTGTTTTTGTTTGTTTGTTTGTTTGTTTGTGTGGTTGGTTTGGGTTTTATTTGCTTTTTTCTTTTTTTCCAACACAATGCTCTTTAAAAAATGGTATAGGTTTTCTGTGAATATTATCGGTGCTCCCTCCATGAGACAAAAGCCACATCCATAAATATCTTCAGTATAGGACATATTCTCCTTTGGAAGGAGCATCAGGGAGCTTTGAGATGATGCCTTTGAGATTCTTAGAAGCTTTTTGTCTAGCAGATAAGGTCTGACAGACATGCCCTTAGTATTCTTTTTTTTTTTTTTAATATATTTTATTGATTTTTTACAGAGAGGAAGAGAGAGGGACAGAAAGCTAGAAACATCGATGAGAGAGAGACATCGATCAGTTGCCTCCTGCACGCCCCCTACCGGGGATGTGCCCGCAACCCAGGTACATGCCCCTGACCGGAATCGAACCCGGGACCCTTCAGTCCGCAGGCCGACGCTCTATCCACTGAGCCAAACCAGTTAGGGCAGTATTCTTAAAATCTTATTGCCTGCCTATGAGGTCTATGAGGCCAAAATATATTATAATCTTTCAGAGACATGAACAAAGGATCTTATGGCCACACCCTCGACTTCATCTTTACCCTGACACCATGTTTTGCTGGTAGTGCCATGGATGTGATCTTTGTTCTGAGGCCATTTCTTACTTTGAGAACCTTTTGCTAGCTAGAAAAACTGTCTTGGACCTTATTTCCACCAAATTCTAATACAAAACTCAACAGTTCCTTCTTTATCAAACTCTTTCTTCTTCTCTTTTTGTTTATGGGCACTAGGAGAGGTCAGTTATCATTTTCAACATTCTGCCTGAAAATCTCTTTAGCAAAGCCACATGTTTGTTTAGTACTCTTTCCATTTTCCATACTTACTGAGGGGCTGGTGTTGCTAATTGCTGTGCCATATATAACTGACACCCTCTTTCATCCGGCCTCCAATAATCACTTTCTCAATGACCATCAAGAGTTTGAAAAGTTCCGCCCTGCTCCGTGTGGCTCATTTTATTGGGCATTATCCTGTGCACCAGAAGGTTTCCAGTTAGATTTCAGGTTAGGGCATATACCAAGATTGCAGGTTCAATTCCTGGTAAGGGTGAGTACAGGAGGCATCCAATTAATATTTCTCTCTCACATCAATGTCTCTCTCTCTCTCTCTCTCTCTCAAATCAATAAAAACATATTTTAAAAATTAGTATAAAAACAAAAGAGTTTGCAAAGTTTCCTCCTGGCCTGTCAATCTTCTACTCACGTCCAGTCTCAAAGTCATTCTTACCTGTGTCAACATAAAAATATCCAAACCTGTATTTTATGAGCTTACTTGATGCAAACTGATGACACTTGTTGAAGAGCAAGATCTCTAATGCTCTGGAGAATAACAGTTTTGTAGCTCCTTTTATGCATTTGAAATTAAGGAGAGAACTCGGAAGATAACATGGAGGTAGGAAAAAGTATTACAGGATAGTTAAGATTATATACTCTCTTGAGGGTGGTTAGGATGTGTCAAAGGTGTGTTCACCTGGATGCACAGAAACAATGGACAGGGCTTGCTTAAGACAAAGATGAACCTTTACTAAAGAAGTTATATGCCTGGAGCATGACTGCCCACCCATGACCTGCCCAATTAAGAAATTATGATCAGATCACCTTGTAATTTCTATAGAATCCTTTTTTTTTTCAGTCCACACATTTTAGGGTTTTGTTACAGAAACACCTTATATACAGGTACCAATTTCTGTGTTACTATCTATTTTCTGAATAACAAACCACTCCTAAAATTAGAGTCTTAAGACAATAATGTATGTTACCTCCTGGCTTTATAATGTTACTGGGCTCAGCTGTTCTCATTTGAAGCCCAGGTAAGGCACCTTTCAAAAAGCTTGGCTTGAACTGAGTAGGAAGCCAAGGAAATGGAAAGGTGTTTTCATATATAGGACTGTGACAAAAAAATGTTTTGAATTTGGCATCAGGATGTGGGGTGTAAAGAAAAATATCACAACATGATGTGCAGTATTGTTTATAAAAATAATAAACTCAAGGAAAGAAGGTATTTTTTCCCCCCGTAGTTTTTTTTATGGTAACTTTAAGTGCCAGGATAAAACAGATTCCAGAACAGGAAATGTGAAAAAATAAGAATAGTAACCAGCAGGAAAAAAAAAAAATCAGATAAGAAGGCAATATCAGGAAAGGTTCATAGGTAAGGCAAGCAGTAAAGTCATAAAGAGTGCAGTGTCAACGTGTCAACGTACGAAATGTCTAAACTTTCGTAAGAGTTTATTTGAGCCAAAACTGACGTCAATTATTGGGAAGCAAGATTTCAAATGCTTCCGGGACCACAATTCACAATTTTTTCTTTGTTTTATGTACTTGGAATTAGGAGGGAATTTAAAAAAGATTACATGAAAATGAGGGAAAGCAAGGCAGGGATGAGGGGTTGGATTACAGAATATTTAACAAGATGATGTGCTCTCCTGAGGGTGGTTTGCATTTCAGGAGGGTTACTTCTGGCATTTCAAAGGCATTGTAACTCAGATGCACCAGAACAATGCACAGGGCTTGCTGAACACTTTTCCCTAAAACGTTATGTGCCTGGGGCATGGCTACCCCACACCGTGCCCAGTTAGAAATTTATGTTCACATCATTCTTTGAGGTTACTTTCAGTAGAAACCTCCCCCTTTTTGTTTGTCCACAGTAGATATAAGTGAACATGTAGCCATGTTGTGATACCAATATCTTTATAAATTCATTTTTCTTTTAGAACACTTTCTTATGAAGGAACAGTGGCTCCAAGGCCAGAACCAGAAAATACTCTTTTAACACACTTTATTGAACATTTACCCTGGGCCAAGCATTCTTCTAGCTACAGAAAATAGACTGAATAAGACAGATAGGGACATGATTTCATAGTTCAGGGAGACAGATAATTAAAAAAAATCAACAAGAAAATATCTAGTAATGGCACATAAAATAGCAAAAGCAAAACCACAGTGATACAAAATAGAACAACAGGGTGGCTTCTTTAGTTTGAGTGGTCAGGGAAGGTTTCACTGGCCCTCACTGAGAGTAAAAGCAAGTGGAAGGGATATCACCTCAGGCCAAAAGTACAGATATTAAGGAATTTGCTAAGAGAGCTCTGATTCTGTTCAATTGTTCTCACCAGGAGAGCAAATTCTCAGCTGAACACCGATATATATATATATATATATATATATATATATATATATATATATATATATATATGGCCAGCCATGATTAAAATGCAGCATTAGTGAGTGAAAATTCTCAGCTGAACACCGATATATATATATATATATATATATATATATATATATATATATAGCCAGCCATGATTAAAATGCAGCATTAGTGAGTGAAAATTTGTTTTTTAATTTGTTTACCTCATTGTTTTATTTTTCTCTCATGGAGTGTTTTCTTGCCTTTGCTATATATTGAGGGATTTTTTTGGCAAAGAAGAAGTAAAGGGGAGCTGGCTTACATTCTAATTTGAAACAACTAAAAAACAAAACAAACCAATAAAAAATTAGAGTGCCTCCCCAAAATGTATACACACACTTTGAATTATTACAAAGACAGTGTTTACTAAAATACATTTCATTTTCAAAATTAAGCTATCAGCTGTTAAAGTGTGTATGTATTTTTGGGGACACCCTGTATATATGAAGATATAAGAAGCAATGATATTCAAGACAATGGACATTGGGCAATGATAGTTTATCCTAATGATACTACCACATATTTCTTATTAAATGACTAAATCTAAACAGCTAAAATTAAAAAGAGTGTCCATACCCAGTTTTAGTGAGAATGTAAAGGAATTAGAACTCTCATAACCACAAGAGGGAAAGTAAAAAAGGAATAATGTTAAGTATATCTTAAATGTTAAACATATCCCTGCTACATGATCCAGCCATCCCACTCTTTGGTGTGAGAAATGAAAACAAACATTCACACAAAGGCTGGTACAGGAAAGCTCATAGCAGGTTGATTTGTGATAGAAGAAACCGAAAAAAAAAATCCACCATCCGGTAAACAGATAGTTTATGGAATATGATAGAAAAATGTTCACAAAAAAAAAAGGAATGAACAATTGATACATTCAACTACATGGATGAATCTCAAAATATTTTAGCTGATTAAAAAAAAAAAAGCCAGAAAACAAGAGTACATAGTGTGTGATTTTATTTATAGACAGTTCTAAAAAGTGTAAACTTGTCTGTAATGACAGATGAGTGGTTTCCTAGGGCTGGGAAGGAGGCCCGGAGAAGCAGGAAAGAGAAATACAAAGCGGCACAAGGAATCTCTTGGGTGTGAGGATATGCTCACTATGCTGACGGTGGTGATGATTTCACAGGTGTGTACATGTGATGACTGTGTACTTTAAATCCAGGCAGTTTATTGTATTCCAATTACACCTCAATGAAGCTGTTAACATTATTGAGGAAAATGTTTCAATTCCAGAACCTGACCATCAGGGATCCATGTAACACTCTTTGCTATTTAATGTGTGTGTGTGTGTGTGTGTGTGTGTGTGTGTGTGTGAGTTCAATATAAGGTGGGTCTTGAATATTGTTACTGAAATTATCTAATGAATTATTATCTTTATAAGTTATTAGATGTCTTTTTAGTTATAAAATTGTTCAGTAGTCTTCATAATGCAAAACTATTGGAAATATCATGTAGTTATTTTGGCGTCTTTCTTACAAAAGTGTTTTATTTTTATGTTTGTCCTCTCAGTGGCTAAATATGTACTATTTTCCCTACCCTCCATGCCTGCCACTTCCATCTTCTGCTTCATGCCCTTCAGTGTGCCATTTCTACCAACCAAATAAATGTACCATGTCAAAAGGCAGACTCAACCAAAACATTACAGACTTTAGATATCAGGACTTTATTTCCTCATTTAGCTCTTGATTCAGAGATATACTTTAGGCAAATGAGATTCAATTTTGGAAACTATTTTATACCCGGACTGTGGGTGTTTCTCTTTGGTACTGAAAATTAATTGCTTTTCTTCTTTTGAATCTCACACACATATTGATTCATAGCTACGAAAAAGCTCAGCTATGAATATGAAGTAGTGTTGGGACTGAGTTGGGAGAGAGTATTAGATGTTTCAATCAAGCAGATCCTGCTTTATTGCATCGCTCAGTTTGTACACCATGCTCACACCCACTGTGAAAGATTGCTAAAAGCAGCACTAACACCTAATGAAGTCAGTGCTAACTGAAGAATCAAAGCTGTCAAGTTTCATTGTTTTCTCCTGAGCTTTGGAAAAGACACATGGTAGAGGAAAAAGTTAAGATGGCATGGGAAGTTTTTGCTAAAATGGAGAGGAAATTCTTTGGAAGATACAGAATCCTTGTCACATAACGTTTATGGGAAGTTATTTGATACTAAGGTTAAAACTCATAAAAATGAGATTCCTATAGATAGTACAATTCTGCCTTTTTTATTCTCATTTTAAATTCCGCCATTTTTGAGGGCTTAGTAGATTGGCATAGTAAGAACAATAAGAAAATTTAGAACGGAGAGTGTATTTTATTTAAAATTAGAGGAATTCAGTTTTATTCATAATCTATGTATATAAAGGCCATCTAGCTTGTGCATACAAATAGGACCATATTAAAACTAATACATCTGGCTGAAACCGGTTTGGCTCAGTGGATAGAGCGTCGGCCTGCGGACTGAGAGGTCCTGGGTTCGATTCCGGTCAAGGGCATGTACCTTGGTTGCGGGCACATCCTCAGTGGGAGGTGTGCAGGAGGCAGCTGATTGATGTTTCTCTCTCATCGATGTTTCTGGCTCTCTATCCCTCTCCCTTCCTCTCTGTGAAATATCAATAAAATATATTAAAAAAAAAAAAAAAAAAACTAATACATCTGCCCAGCCAGTGTGGCTCAGTGGTTGAGCATCGACCTATGAACCAGGAGTTACGGGTCGATTCCCAGTCAGGGAAGGCAGAAATCAATGGTTCTCTCTCATCATTGATGACTGATGTTTCGATCTCTCTCTCCCTCTTCCTCCTTCTCTGAAATCAATAAAAATATAATTTTAAAAACTAATACATCTAATTTTCTTTTTTTAGTCTACCCTATGGATACCACTGGTATCCTCTTATTTCTAGACACAAATGTGTACATACCATATGATTCAATTTATATGAAGTGCTAGAGTACACAAACCTAGTCTATAGTGTTAGAAAGCATTTCAGTGGTT
Organism: Plecotus auritus; assembly: GCF_963455305.1. Taxonomy (NCBI): domain Eukaryota; kingdom Metazoa; phylum Chordata; class Mammalia; order Chiroptera; family Vespertilionidae; genus Plecotus; species Plecotus auritus. Next base: position 195,408,193 of record NC_137772.1, on the reverse strand, counting down.
GCCTGGGCCAGGATTTGGAGGGATTTACAGAAAAGGGGAACAAGAGACTTTTTAGAGTGATGTAAATAGTCTATGTCTTACCTGGTTTGTCAAAACGCATCACACCTAATGAAGTCAGTGCTAACTGAAGAATTAAAATGGATTCATGCTATTGTTTTTGAGTTCTACTTCAATAAGGTAATTTAAAGTAACACAATATTAAGATGCAATTTTTCATCTATCACATTGGCAGCAAATTAAAAACCTTGACAACACACTCTGTTGGTGAGGCTGAAGTACTCATATTGCTTGGGGAATAAAAAGGTGGTTCTGTTTCTAAGGAGGGGAATCTTATGCCTCTTGATATAACGTTCTCATAATATGTAGCATTCCTGCCAAAAATGCATTAACTGAATCTAATCATGTGGAGATATAAGATAAAATCAAATTTAGAGACATTCAATTGACCTCAACTCTTTAAAAAATTTCAATGTTAAAGATCAAGATAGATGGAGAAATTGTTCCAGAATGAAAGAGACTAAAGAGATGTGACAATTAAATGCAATTTGTGATTCTAGATTGGAGACCAGGACAGGATAAAAAAATAGCTATTAAGAATATTAATGGGGAGAAACCAAGATGGAGGCATAGGTAAAGACCTAAACTGCTGCCTCGCATAACGATTTCAAAACTACAACTAAAAGACAAAACAGACACCATCCAGAACCACAGGAAAGCTGGCTGAGTGGAAATTCTACAACTAGAAGGAAAGAGAAAAGCACATTGAGACTCAGAGGAGCTGCAAAAGGCTGAGGTATGGAGACGCACGAGTGCGCGGAGAGGACTGGCGGCTAAGTATGCGGCTGGCTTTCTCAAGTGGGAGGGAGATGGACACTCCCGACTGCACTGAACTCCAGTTCCGGGTGAGACTCTGGAACCCAGGCTCATTTGGGGGGAATCTGGACTGTCAGGAAAAGAGAAAAGCACACTGAGACTCAGGGGAGCTGCGGAAGGCAGAGGTCTGGAGGCGTGCGTGCATGGAGAGAACTGACTACTGAGTGCGCGGCTGGCTTTCTCAAGCAGGAGGGAGATGGAAGCTCCCAACTGCACTGAATTCCAGTTCCAGGTGAAACTCTGGGAACCCAGACTCATTCAGGGAGAAACTGGACTGTCTGGGAGTGGGCAGAACTTGAGGGCGGCTTTCTCTCAGAGGTGCTTGCAGAGGTTACCATGGGACACTGAGACACAGGGGCCTATTAGGGCAGGGCTGACGGGAAGCCAAGGCTGTCTGCTCCGCCCTGAGACTCCGCCCCATCCAAGCTGAGCACAGAGGCTTTTGCAATTTTGCAAGTCTTGTCTCATAAGGGTGTCTCCAGCACAGAAGTTCTCCCAGAATAGACACAGCTGATCCTCACAGCCAATTGGCCTGGAGGTCAATTCCTCCCAGTGATACCAACAACAATCAAGACTTAACTACAACAAGGCTGTGCACACAGTCCACAAAGGGGTACACCAAGAGTGTCCACCTCAGGTAACTGGGGAGGCTGAGCTACTGGGCCCTATACGACACCTAGCACACAAAGCTACTCTATTAACTCAGGGAAGCAACCAACATGCGGAGACAAAGAAACAGATCACAAATGAAAGAAATGGAGGAAAGCAAACGACTGGATATAGAGTTCAAAACCACGGTTATAAGGTTACTCAAGAATTTCCTAGAAAAGGCCAATAAATTTAGCGAAACCCTCGAGGATATGAAAAAGGACCAACTAGAAATTAAGCATACACTGACTGAAATAAAAAATATTATACAGAGACCTAACAGCAGACTAGAGGATCACAAGAATCAAGTTAAAGATTTGAAATACAAAGAAGCAAAAAATACTCAACCGGAAAAGCAAAAAGAAAAAAGAATCCAAAAATATGAAGATAGTGTAAGGAGCCTCTGGGACAACTTCAAGCATACCAACATCTGAATTATGGGGATGCCAGAAGAAGAGAGAGAGCAAGATACTGAAAACCTATTTGAAGAAATAATAACCAAAAACTTCCCCCACCTGGTGAAAGTAATAGACTTACAAGTCCAGGAAGCGCAGAGCACCCCAAACAAAAGGAATCCAAAGAGGACCACACCAAGACACATCATAATTAAAATGCCAAGAGCAAAAGACAAAGAGAGAATATTAAAAGCAGCAAGAGAAAAACAGTTAATTATCTACAAGGGAGCACCCATACCACTGTCAGCTGACTTCTCAACAGAAACTATGCAGGCCAGACGGGAGTGGCAAGAAATTTTCAATGTGATGAATAGCAAGAACCTACAATCAAGATTACTCTACTCAGCAAAGCCATCATTTAGAATTGAAGGTCAGATAAAGAGCTTCACAGATAAGAAAAAGCTGAAGGAGATCGTCACCGCCAAACCAGTATTATATGAAATGCTGAAAGGTATTCTTTAAGAAGAGGAAGGTAAAGGTAAAAATTATGAACAACAAATACATATCTATCAACAAGTGAACCTAAAAATCAAGTGAATAAAAAAATCTGATGAACAGAATAAACTGGTGAATATAATAGAATCAGTGGCATAGAAAGGGAGTGGACTGACAATTCTTGGGGGGGGAAGGGGTGTGGAGGGTGCGGGAAGAGACTGGACAAAAATCGTACACCTATGGATGAGGACAGTGGCGGGGAGGTAAGGACAGAGGGTGGGGTGGGAACCAGGTGGAGGAGAGCTTTGGGGGGAAAAAAGAGAAACAATTGTAATAATCTGAACAATAAATATTTATTAAATGAAAAAAAAAAGAATATTAATGGCACTTTGTAAATTTATATAATTGTCTAACCACTATGCTCTACACCTGAAACTAATATAAAATAATATAGAATATCAACTCTAATAGAAAAATAAAAAATAATATTAATGGGGTAATTGATAGAATTTGAATATGAGCTTACATTAGATAATATTATAATCATCATTAAATTTCTGAAATTATTATTATACTATTGTTATGCAGGAAAATATCCTTATTAGGAAATATGCATTGAAGTGTTTGGGAGTAAAGGATTATGATGCCGCAACTTTCAAATAAATGTTTCATCAATAATTATTAGAGAAATACAGCAAACATTGCAAAACATCAATTATGTCTGGCTCTGAGTAAAGGTTATTCGGGAGTACAATTTTTATAACGTTTAAGTTTGATGATTCTTTTAAACTAATAATTTTAAATAAATAAATAATAATCTTCACATTGCTGTTTCTCTATTAAGAGGGAAAGTCAAAATGAGAAAGAATTTTTTTTGCCTTGGGATCCTGGAACTGAGTAGAGTCCTTGGATTATTGGGAAAGACTGAAATGTCCCAAAGACTGTAACTGTGGGTGGGCTAGGGGCTCAGAAAGACCAGTATATAGCCTGGGCAGAAAGTGGGCAAAAATCTGTATTTGTGATGGTAAAGGAAAGAGGTCAGGATTTCTGTAGCCCTGTTTCTTTCCCTGCTCTGCCAATTTGCCTCCCTAATTCGGAGGGTATGGACATTCTATTGTTATTTTGGCATCATTGGGAAATGCACACACAGTAATTTTAGTGAGGGGTGTTGATGGCCACAGTGATTTCCTGGGCAGAAATATGTGTCCCAAAATTTACCGTGGAACTGGGGTGGGCAACTTCTTTAGTCCAGAAGGCCAGTGGCAAGACTAAGACTACATATAAGAGTCACTGCCAGATCATTATGGTCTGGAACATCCCAAGAAAGAAGACAAAGAAAGAAGGGAACTCTGTGAAGAAAAGGGAAGAAGGGAGAGGAAAATGAGAGAAAAGCCAGCAGTGCTGTGGCGTGGCATAAGCATGTGCCCCAGCTACCCTCCAGGGCACTTGTAAGAGGCGGCTGCTTCTGCTCGTACCCCTCCCCTAAAACCCAGTCAGGAGGATCCCCTGAAATACAGGGCCTGGCCACTTCATTAGTGAAATGTTCCATTTTTTTTCCCCCAAGTCAAAGAAAATTTGCACTGATCTGGGCAAAGATTCACTACTCTGGAATTTTTAGAATTCTTTGTTCTAGTTTCCCAACACTTGTTTTATGCCTCCTTTTTTTTTTTTTTTTTTTTTTAATCTTTATACATGCTTTATCTCCTGTACCAAATCATAAATCTTTTATAGGCTGAGTTCAGCTCATAATAATTTTTATATTCTTCCCAAAGGACAGTATAAGCTTACAAATTTATGCTCAATAAATATTTGTTGAGAAAATGACATTTAAAAAGGAAAAAGCAGGCAATCAATATTTTCACTTGACATGTTGTGTTTTAGAGCCCCCTAGTGTGCAAAACCAGCTGCCTGAAAGAGCCCGGATAAACAAGAATTAACAGTTCTCTGAATCACTCCTTTCATTCAAGATCCTTTTCTTTTCTGACCTCCCAGATTTCTTCTTCAGAAGGGAAAGATCAGTTTTAGAATCTTAGAACTCATTAACTCTCCATGACTGACTTGTGTGTAAGCCTCCTTCCAAAAAGCCTTTCCTTTCACCCCAGTGATGGACAATAAAGTGTGTCATTGACTGTAAGACACACCTTTTCACATTTTAACATTCCTGAAGTCAAACTGCATCTTTTTAAAATATGTATATATACTAGAAGCCCGATGCGTGAAAATTCGTGCAAGAGTAGGCTTCCCTCCGGCACTCAGGACCCAGGCTGGCTTCCCTCCGCCCAGGCTTTGTCAGGAAGGATGTCCGGTCTAATTAGCATGTTACCCTTTTATTATTATAGATTCTTTTATTGATTTCAGAGAGGAAGGGAAAGGGAGAGAGAGAGAGAAGCATCAATGATGAGAGAGAATCATTGATTGGCTGCCTCCTGCACGCCCCACACTGGTGATGGAGCCTGCAACCCGCCCGACCAGGAATTGAACCGTGACCTCCTGGTTCACAGGTCAGTGCTCAACCACTGAGCCATGCTGGCTGGGCCATCAAACTGCACCTTACAATTGATGCCCCTTTCTATCACACTCAGTTCTGCAGTAATCATGACAGTTGTCATTGCCTACACATGTGCAAACTCAGTTGTAACACTTCTCAATCCCTAATCTAGCATCAGTTGAGTTATGGGCATTGTTTGTACCATGACTTTAAACTTTAAGTGCCATCTGAGGTATCCTATATAATAAAGAGCTAATATGCTAATTAGACCGGAAGGGGGAACAACCTTCCAGAATGACCAGTGGGAGGGTGGTAGGGCCATGGACCCATGAGGCAGCAGGGGCTGTGAGGGCTTATCCTTGCATGAATTTCATGCATCAGGCCTCTAGTCTTAATATATACATATCTACATATGTAGATATACATGTGTATACATATACATATAGAGAGAGCTATACTTTGGCATTAAGACATAAACCTATTGTCTATGCAAAATGGCAGGAAACTGTGGGATATAAATTGATTAGTATAAACTGATCCTTTTTTGGGGGGGAATTCAAGATTGTGCTGCAAAACAACTAAGATACCTATAGATTGATAGAGCTGTATTATATTCTATTACTGAGATTCCTGCAAAAAGATTGCTTATCAGGTGTCAAGCAATGCAACCAGAGGAAGGAAAATTTGCATCTGTCCCTCTGAATAGATAAAAGAAACTTCACAGTGATGACAAACTGATGTAATCTATTCATGCATTGTGCAAGACTGCCAATAAGATGTTAATTTGTCAGCACCTTCCTGACAATTTAGAATAGAAGCTGTTTACTTGCAATGATACATGATTCATTTGAGAAAAAAATAGAAACAGTAATGATGGTAAGTTGAAAATTCTGGTGAAACTCTAAGGCAAAAATATCCTCAAAATTATCTTGACAATGTTAAAGGTGTTAAAGAGATCAAGATAGTGAGTACAAGTGATAAAAATCAGCATGTCACTATGATAACATGCATAATTACTGATGACAGGACAATTATCTCCATATATTTAATTTTAAGCCACGACATGAAACCTAAGAATGAGATCTCCAAAAATGCCATTGGGTAGCCTGGAAATTTGAGATCAGTGGGTCGGCATGGTTGAGTTTATAAGAAATGCATTTCAAAAATAAATTTAAAAAAATAGGGTGAAAGTAAAAAGATGAAAAAAGATATACCATGAAAATAATAAGAATAAATCTCATAGATTTTTTATTAATGTCAAAGTAGATTTCAAAAGGGGAATTTTATGTATTTGTCTTAATATTTATTTATATAATATTTATATTCTCATAAATGTTAATAAAATGGTCAATTCATGAAGAAAATATGTTGTAAGTGTGTATTTCAAGCAATCAAGTGTCGAGGTGGTCAATTAGGACAATGAGCTAAATTGAAGGTAGCAATCAAGCCTTATTCGCTTATTGTGATATTGCAAGCAAGAAGCAAAATCAGGCACCACTAAAAAACAAAATAGACAAAGAACATAGAAACAGACTCATAGATACAGACTGATGGACGCCAGAGCGGAGGGGGGTTGGGTAAGAAAGTGAAGGGATTTAAAAGTACAAATTGGTAGTTACAAAATAGTCATGAAGGCCCTGGCCATGTAGCACAATTGGTTGGACCATCGTACCCATACGGCAAGGTTGTGGGTTCCATCTCCGGTCAGGGCACAAACGAGAAGCAACCAATGACTGTATAAATAAGTGGAATAATAAATCAATGTTTCTCTCTCTCTCTCTCTCTCTCAAATCAATAAACACACACACACACACACACTCAACAGTCACAAAGATGTGAAGTACAGGATAGGGAATATAGTCATTAATATTGTAATAACTGTGCACAGTGCCAGGTAGGGAACACTTTGTAAAGTATATGATTGTCTAACCACACTGCTGACCACCTGAAACAAATACAGAATAATACTGAATGTAAACTGTAATTTAAAAATAAAACTAGAAGAAACAGGGTTGTATTTTTTCTCATGGAATGGCACTGGGTGAGAGCCAGGTAGATGCAGAGTAGATGAGTAGATGGGGGAATTGTCTCCATGCCAAGGAGGACTAAACAAAAGGATCCTGTATCTGTATGGACACATCGATCAGGAGGAAGGAGAGAGGGAAGGGCTGGGAGTGAAAGGTACTAAGTCAGAGTAAAGTGCTTTAGCTGAGAACCCTGATGAAGAGGCCTTCAAATGAAAGTGTTGGGCTAGGAATGTAGGCATGCATATGAGAATGGCTGTCCCAGGTGGTCCTGAGTCCTTGATTGCAATTCACTCCAGAAAACCAATGCATTGGCTGTGTACAAATCTGGTGGGGGAAGGACAGCTTCCCAATGAGGCCTGCCAGGCAAATTGCCTGTGGATGGGCATGAAGGATCACACATAGTTCTTTGGCATAAAGTCAGACTCCTTGGTGTATGTAGTTTATAACAGAATTGCAAAGTATATAGAGCTAAAGTTTATAGAACTAAAGGAGAAATGGAATATAATACTAGGAGACTTTTCTTTCTGGAATTGATAGAAGAATAGATAAAATGTTAGTGAGGATATACTTGCAAATAAACATGTTCAGTACCCTGCTGCCGAAATCCTTTTGAAGTACTCATCGAAGGTGGGCCATTAATCTAGTTTCAATAAATTTTTTTAAATTAAAATAATAGTATATTTTTTGATCATGACCGAATTATATTAGAAAGAGATAAAAATCCCAGCCAGCGTTGCTCAGTGATTGAGTGTGACCTATGAACCAAGAGGTCATGGTACAATTCCAGGTCAGGGCACATGCCTGGGTTGCGGGCTTGATCCCCAGTGGGGGACATGCAGGAGACAGCCGATCAATAATTCTCTCTCATCATTGATGTTTCTGTCTCTCCCACTCCCTTCCTCTTTGAAATCAATAAAAATATATTTTTTTTAAAAAAGAAAGAGATAAAAAGATGAGAATCTAAAGGTAGTACTAAATCCCTTATACACAGGGTGTCCCCCAAAATGTATACACACTTTGAGTAATTATAAAGACAGTATTTAAAATACATTTCATTTTCAAAATGTATCAGAATCTACATATATTGTCTGAATACCTTTTGGGGGGACACTCTATATTTGGAAATTAAAACAAACTTCTAAAAACACGGGTTAAAAAAGAATCACAAGGTAATTTAAAAATATTTTCAATTAAACAACAACAAATATCCTAATTTGTGGAAGTCTCTTCTACTTTCATCCTTTGGTCCCCAGATCCAAATATTCTAAATATGTTCCAAATATCAGAATGGGAGAAATTGGTCACTGTCTGAAATATATACCACATTTTATAAGATCGTACTACAACCTCCTAAATGAGACCCTGACAACTTTTTGTGAGGCAGCTGCTTCTAGATCAGCATTTCTCTCACCTTTTTTTTCCTCCCAGGAAGCCCTCACTAAATAGGTCTTCCAATTCAATTTCCCTTGGCCAGATCCTAAAAGTGCCTGTGACCACTTCATCACTACTGAGCACAAGGAAAGTATGACACAGGGGACGATAGAGTGAAAAAGACACAGTCATTAACTGGTTGTGGTTAAAATCTCATTTAAATTTTACAAAAAAACACGTTACCCTTTGAATATGTTTCTAGGTTTCCAAAGGCCTGTTCAAAATACAGAGCCCATAGCTTCAAAACGGCTTATTCAATGAATTAAATAACTGAGTGAATGAAAACATGAGTGAAGGGGTGTCCTTGGTATTAGAATTTCCTAGTAGATGGACTTGAGATGATCTGACCAAGCCTGCGAAATAATCTAGTCTTTTTATAGAGTCATGCTTCCTCTATTAATAATGTCCAGGAAGTGAAGAAACCACAAGTATAGTTCCTTTTGGTGACATTTATTCCTTCAAATTGGAGTTTTAAAAACCCAAATCTCTATTGTACACAAGCTGTTCACTCTGTCAATTCTTAATTTAAGATTGCCAAATTAAAGAACACCACTTATGAACTTATCTTGACCAAAATATTGAACCTGAATCTGATTAAGCCACTAGGCCTAACTGCTAATTTACCAGCTTTAAAAAAAATGTTTTATTCAATTTATTTTTTCTTAAATTTCACCCATTTGTCTACCTTTTTTTCATTATTCCCCTATCTTTGCCCCAAATGAAACTTTTAAATCTTAGATATCATTGTAATATCTAAGAATTTTTTCCCCTCCTAAAACCATTGTTTTTCTTGTGGAGACAATATCACTCCCATTGAAAATGAATGCTTTACAGGATATGGTAAAAAACAGTACTTGTTAATTCCATAAGCATAGGTCCTTTCTATACTTCTTTTTGCTATAAAATGTGTCCCTTGGTCAAAAATATGTTGCATGTTATAATATGATCACAATATGGTAAATAAGTCATTCTGTAAGTGCATAGATGGTGGTACTGGCAGAAGAATTGAGGACAAGAAAGGCAAATCCAGAATAAATGCCTATTTTAGTGAGAAATTGCTGTATGCTCCATGACAACCACTCTTGATCTCTCAAGGCATCAAACACGCCACCACTTTCTCAACAGACTTCTATACAGAGTGGCAGGTATGGAGGTTTGCATGGAATCAATCATTTGGCTTCTACCACTGCTGAGTGCCCAACAAATATTAGCAAGGCCAACGTTAAACCCTCAGTAGAAACCATTTTCCAGGAGATCAGCAATCCACCTGATGGAAAGTTGATTATGGTGGACCCACCCAATAGATACTCATACTCCGTTCTTACTGTTCCCCTTTCCCTATACAAAAGGTTGGAATATTCTTGACTGAAGTCTATCTTAAGACCAATAAACTCTTTTTTTAAAAAAAATATTTTTATTGGTTTCAGAGAGGAAGGAAGAGGGAGAGAAAGATAGAAACATCAATGATGGGAGAGAATAATTGATTGGCTGCCTCCTGCACAACCCCCACTGAGGATCGAGTCCGCAACCCAGGCATGTGCCCTGACTGAAAATCGAACCGTGACCTCCTGGTTCATAGGTCGTCGTCGTTCAAACACTGAGCCGAGCCGGCTGGGCAAGACCAATAAACCCTTAATTGCTTTATAATCTAACTTGATTGCATTGTTTACCATGAAAAAGTTCCCAAATATTGAGGTTTCTAAAATTCATGTCTGGAAACTATAACTCTTGAGAAGGAAAGAAATAGCTTTCATCCTATATTAAAGAAATAACAAAGGGCTTGTTTCCTCATATTTTCAAAATCCCCAAAACAAGATAATATGTCTTAGAATTACAAATGTTAAATGTAATTAGATATAGCCTCTACTTCATCCCATGGTCTCCTGATCAAGATTCAATTCAATCAGCCTACATCTTTAGTACTTCATATCATCAAGAATCTGACTGTGTACCCAAAATAATCAGTTTTCAAGTAAAAATATAGTCTGTGACTTGTAATTAGCCTCCTTTAAGGTTTAGGAATTCTTGAGTAATTAATGCCTTTGGATTCTTAATATCTGTTTTTGAATGCTTAAATCGAAACAAAGCAGGACTCAGCAATATTTAGATTTTTTTTTTTTTTTTTTTACTTAATGATAGTTTTTGAAAACAAGTTAAATCTGTTTCCCTCATATGGTCTGAGAATAGGTTAGGGTATCTACATTTATTCTAGAGCTCTGCCTTCCCTCCCAAATGATTCAGATTTAACATAATGAAGTTTTAACATTAGGTAATAGAATGCCCTTTCCTAAAATAGCTGTAGCCCAAAAGGCTGTTATGTGAGAATAAAGTCAAAGAATTAATAAGATCTGCATAAACACCTTGATCAATATCTGAGGAGACATGTATGATCAAAGATGGACCAAGGTCATTCTTCCTGATGTCCCTCCCTCTGAGAAAGTGTCTGGCAGAATTGGACCACTAGAGTCCAAGGGAAATGGGAGTTTGAAGCAATTATCTAAGTAATTCAGACAAAAGGGCACACTTAGTTTTGTCAAAGTCATCCATGTGAGCAGAAGGGGAATCTAAATGTTTTAAATCTTATTAGGAACTTATTAAAGTACCTTTAGGACACACATTCAGATATTGACTCATTGCATACAGGAAATATTTTATTGCTGTAAAAAGTAGGCTCGAGTACATGTCATATTAAATAAATGTTCAATTCTTTCTATTTTAATTTACCCAATAGATAGTTTCTTTCAGCCATGTAAGAGGTACCAGTAGTGCTCTTATGTTCTATTTATGGCATCTATAATTCTGTATTTCTAAAGCAATTTTCTCACTAAGCAGCATGAGTTTTCATCCAGAAGAAAAGAATAAAATCAGTATAGCTGATATGGATATGAAATAAAGGAGGAATAGAAAAGGAAATAGGATTACCCATTCACTTCAGGGAAATAAAAAGACTTCACAAAGTATTTTAAAAAATATTTTATTCACAGGGTACATTTCCAAATTTTCTCCAAGTAAGGGAGGTAGAGAAATTGAGACTTAGTGAACCTTCTCACTACCAACCATAATTACAATGAACACACCAAAGGAAAAGACATGTTTTTACAGCAAACCTCCTCCTATGACATTGCATTTAGAGTCTGTGGAAAGAAATAACTCAAGCAGAACCAACAGAGATAGATACTGTGTTTTTTTTCAAGTCACACTATAAAAAGTACCAATTAAAGTTTTTTCCTTACCTGCTCTATTTTACGTGAAAAAGAAGGAATGAAGAGCAATGACTTTCCCTACACCTCCTGCCAGCAGACTGTGGCTTCATTATAAAGAAGTATTTCCATGTACACTTCAAGGGTGATTTCATTTTATATTCTAAGCTAAAGCCTTTTCCAGAATAACTGTATCCATCGACTGGCAGTCAGACTATATACTGTTTGAGAAAGGAGAAGAATTGAATTTTTCTCTTTGCCCCTTACCTCTAGCCTCTGCAAATTTGCTCTTGAAAAACAGCTTGCACACCTGTGGAATGACATATAATGTGCAATCATTGAATTAGAGATCTTAGAGAAACTTTCTTTTTCAAAACTTTTCAGACCAACTATGCTGTATGGTAACTAAAGTTCTAGAATATTCCAGAACTTTTAAAAATTAAGCAAGCTTTGCAATGGAGCTACCCTTGTTTGTTCTGTCTTCCTTCTAGCATCTCTGAGTCCTATGTACCCCTGTGGCCATCAATCATCCCAAATTATCAATCCTGTATATTATGAAGGAATAGCTACACCAGCCTATCAACAAGAAAGCCCAAAGGGTGGGTATGATGAATGAATGAGAAACAGAAGCCAATTGATTCTTTGCCTGCAAGAATGCTAGAATTCACTGGAGAAAACATTCTTAATCTCTGCATCCTCCTGTAATTATCACCTATAGCTCTCAATGAGAAGGTTCTATAGCTTCAAGAAAGGATATGTACATACTGTTATCAGAGGTCTCCAAGGCCTAAATACTATATTGTGCATTTATATAAAAGTCACATTCACTACATTCGTGAGAGTTCTTGCTGATGACAAAGATACAACTTGAAACAGACATGGTTACATCTTTAAAGTGACTGGAGTACATGAAGAAAATAGATAAGAAATTGGGAGCCAAGCCAGAAAAAGTGAAGGTACCCTCTGCCACCGCCCCCCCAACCAGGTCAACCATCTTTCTCTTTTCAATGGGCATAAAGAATGCAAAGTGTGTGTGTACGTGTGTGTACACAAGAACATAGGGGAGAAAACCTATCTACGTTTCCTTACATAATGATGAATATAAAAGCCTATAACTGAAGTAATAGTGGGAGCAGGGGACTATAAAGCTTTTAAACTCACTATGCATAGCATCAGGTGGCCATGCAACCATGTTTCAAGGTGTCAGTTTCCTCCTATTGCTCCCTTATCATGACAGGGGATCTAAATAATAATCTTATTTCAGAAGTATGTGTCACAGTGGAAATGAAAGAGGAATGTCAACATGGGAGTGTTTGCATGTCCAGGCTCAAATACCAAGGAGAGCACAACTGGAGAGAGGCCAGAAGTGGGGAAGCTACAGACTGTGAGGGTCCTAGGAGGTAAACAGGTCCCCCTCTTCTGTTTTCTTCCTTAAGTGTCTCACAGTCTGGCTCGCACACTGCTTCCTCCAGCATCTTTCATCGTTAGTCACAACAACTGCATGATAGTACGTTTCCTTTAAAATGTCTGAAAAGTTCTATTTTGGGAACTGCACTGAAGGACAAAAGCCTCTGTGCTCTCTGCTTAGCTACCTTCTACTAGTAAGTTCCCTCCTAATGGTCCTTCACAATTAAAACCCTGATTTTTATCTTCCATTTTTTTCATTTTGGTTAAACTATTTTTAACATTGTAAGTATCCATTTCTCTTACTGTGCAGAGAAAACCAGACATATCTGAGTCCTGAATTTCTCTACCCTGGATAAAATCACATCTTGTAGATATTTATTGGTATCGTGTGAAGCATGTGCTTTTAAAATGGCAAATATCTGGAGAAAATCTAATTACATGAAAGCAGAAAGAGACATGATCAATATATTGGGGTATTATTCTATAAAACTCCTATACAGCTCTGCAACATTGGTTATATCCCACAACTTCAAAAGGAAAGCAAAATCAGAAAGAATTTCACCACAAAGTCCAGATCAATAGGAACACAGAGGAGGTAGGTAAATGAGTGAGCATCAACAAAATATAATTCGTCTTTTTTTTTTTTTTTACTTTAAAAAAGTTAGAGTTATAGTCTTTGGCTATCACACAAATGCTCCTAGGTATTATTATAAGCCAATTTATAATAAGTTATTTATTACTTATTTGTTAGAGATAGAATAAATCAGAAATGCAGGCGCCAGAAGGAAGAAATTTAGAAGGAAACGTAACCATATATTTTCCTATTGCAATGGCAAGCAGAGGTGGTGTTGTGTTTGAATGAGCTCACCTCTAAGATGCATGTAAAAATTCAAAGGACAAGACTAGGCTGAGGGTAATGCCAATAGTAACCATTTTCTTAAGATAGGAAAGGAAAAGGTCATGGCAATTGTAGATTCATATATATTTCCTTCTATTTATTCAACCTCAGTATTATATGGCCTCACATTTTGGAGTTTATAAACAGACATTCTAGGCTTCAGGATTTCTCTGGGTTCCTCTCCAGGGCTTTAAAAGAGGCTCTGTAGGAACTGGTGGACTATTACCATCTCCCTATCTTCAGACTCAGAAAATCCATCTGAAAGTGGGGGTATGGGGGGAGCTCCACTTTAAATAATCACTGGCAGGGCCATAATTAGGTCAGGGTGACTAGAACTCTGTCACAAGACACCCAAATTTAGAGAGCACAAGTTTAAGGGGAAAAAATCAACAGCAACAAAAAAGAACACCCTATATAAGACAGTGTAAAATTTTAAGCTTCTCAGCAAATTTCCACACCAGCTCTCTAGTCACAAGGCTACTAGCTCCTCTCCACAGTGAGGCCATGGGATTGGACAGAGGAAGGTAGTGCTTAAAAGCCAAGGTCAAGCACAGAGACTTCTCTGACCCTTTGTATCCTGAGAGCTTGAGAGCAGGGTTGTCTCCTCCTTTCCACTTGCCTCATTCACTGCCTAGCACACAGTGAATTGAAGTTGTCAAAACCGCTGGCCATATTTATAGTTACTGTTGACTGTGTTAGAAGCTTGACCTAAGTTGAAGGCTCCGGGAGTGATTTACCCACTTCCAGCTCTGATGTGTACCCACCAGAAGTCATATACTCGGAAAGTCAACCTCTACCTACACTGGAAGATGAAGAAAGACAAAGCACAGATTTGCACTCAGTCCTTACTTCTCCACACACTTGTCCTCAAGTTCCCACAAAAATCTATATAGCTTTGATCGCTGGAACTCTGCAAACATAGAACAGGTATGTTCCCTGGTTCTGGTGAGAAATTTTTCATACAACACAATAAGAACTTTATAAAATTTTAAATGGGCTGTGACATTTCTTCCTCTTAGGTTGCTCCTAACAAGATTTCTCAGTTAAACATTTTCACAAAGTCCATATTTTTAAACATACAAATTAAAATGACAGGTCACCAATTTTCCACACAAAGAAATAAGAGGCTGTGCATAGTATACAACTACCATCATTGCTGACAAAAGAAATGTTATTGATAGCATTTCCATTTGAAAACATCTGTAATACTCCTGTAAATATTTTGACTAATTAAAAATACTTTTTGGTAAATTTAGAATTCTAGGAATTCTTCAGTTATTTTCCAAGTAGATTTTTTTAAAAAAATGTTTTTATTAATTTTCAGAGAGAGGGAAGGGGATAGAGAGATAGAAACATCAATGAGAGAGAGGAACATCATTGATGGGCTGCCTCTTACACGCCCCACTCTGGGAATCAAGCCCGCAACCCAAGCATGTGCCTGGAATGGTAATCAAACCGTGACCTCTTGGTTCAACCACTGAGCCACGCCAGGTGGCCCAAGTAGACTTTTAAGCCATGTTGTCCATTGTTTCAGGTATAAGTTATATTTAACTTAAACAAAGTTTTTAGCCAAAAGAAGGGCATGAGACATCACAAAGCCAAACACAGAGTATTGTCTGAACATCTGCCATTTGGGATCATCTGGATCATTTTGGATCATTTGCCTTTGTTAAAATAGCTAAAAGTGAACTAAACAGAAACAAAATCCAGGAAGCACTCTTCAACTTCTTGTGCTAATTGCAGGTTAGATGCACAGTGTCGTATAAACTGCTGGTCAAATATTCTATATAAAGCTGTCATGTCCAATGTCCTCTTCATATAAAAATCTTTCATATAAAAATTATTTTGCTTTTTTTTTCTTAATCTCAACTCATATGCACAAAGTGTGTGATTATCAGAGGGGGAGGTGGAAGAGGGTATAGGGGGGATAAATGATGATGGGAGGAGACGAGACTTGACTTGGAATGGTGAACACACAATGATGTATTATAGAATTGTACATCTCAAACATATAAATTTATTCACCAATGTCACCCCAATAAATTCAATAAAAATAAAAAGTTAAAAAATTATTTTTTTCTATGTAATGACTTAATCTTTCACCTATCTTAATTTTTTATGAAGTGCAATAAAAATTAAACAGAGGTCATCCTCATTCATGATCATCAGCATCAATGCAATTCTCAAATTAGAGCTAATAAAAAGTCTCATCAGGAACTTATTTTCAGTTCTTTCACCCTTTCTTTAGCCCTCTTGGAGCCACCTAATTTTTCACTAAATAACTTCAAAACTTAGACGTAGTAATGCCTTCTCTTGGCAAATGCATCGAAAGTTATTAAATGCTTTTTTATTGAATGTGTCTACCATAACTTGAGTATCTTCTATATGAATCTTAAGGGCCAGTAATATAAAAATGTAATTGACTAAATTTGGCAAAGTGTGAGGCACAATTTTAAAGTCCTCAATTTCAGAAAAACAAAATAATGAGAGTTTAGAATTCAATTTCTTAATAGTAATAGAGAATTCCAGAGTATTCTGTAAGATAATTCTAGAGACATCCTTACTTAGGAACACATGTATTTTAAAAGGATAGATGCACAAGTTTATTCTACACACACATGCACACACATACATAAGCACATATACTCACAAGCTTAGGTTTAGATACATTTAACGAACCACAGAAATATGTATGACATACCTCTAAAGTAATGCCAAACTTTAATCTACTCTAAGAAAATATTCCTATTAACTTGTCATCACACTTTCAATGACATGAGCATGTGTATGTATCCCTAAGTGAAAACACTATGGAACCATCAAAATATTTTGGTCTAATCTAGGGCTTCTCAACCTTGGCACTATTGACATTTTAGATTGCATGATTCTTTCTAGTGGGGAATCTGACCTGTGCATTGTATTTAGCAGGATTCCTGGCCTCTACCCACTAGATGCCAGTAGCACTCTCTAAATCATGACAATAAAAAATGTCTCCAGACTTTGCCAAATGTCACCAGATGGAGGAGGAGAATCACCTCAGTTGAGAAGCAATGGTCCAAGTAAACATTATGAGTTTGGGATCCGTCTTGCCTTTCAGAAACCACAAATTTATAACTAAACATTGTACAAACCTATTGCACAAATCTATCCCAGGAATCAAGACAAGATGAAACATTTCCAGGTAGTACTTTCAATGGAACTGTGATTCGCTGGCTTTATGGAGCACATTAATTACATTTTAACAATTTTAACAATTAAACACTAATTTGACATATTTTATTAACATTTGTATGTTTTTTTCATTAGCCCTTTTATATTTCTAAGTGTATAGGTTAAAATTTATTCTTTTTTAAGGTAATTATTAAATAATAACAATAGCTTAAAAGGGGAAATATATTCAGGATTGCATGTGTAGCACATATTTAACACAGCTCACTCAATAGTACATTTTTACTACATTTTTCCTGCCATATAGCATCAAAATAGCAAATCAGTTCTGCACAGAATCAATACTCTAAAATTCTTAACTTTCTAAGTATCATATAATCTATGTTTTATCAACCACTCACATTTCAACTGTTGATTTCTATAATAACCTTGATATTCAATCTTATTTAGAAATTGCCTGTTTCAATGATGTAGATATTTCCCAAGGGCATTGTTATCCTAATAACTTTTATATTAACCTACCTAAAATGCCACCTGTTTTAATCTGTATTATGTACTACATTTCTACCATTAAAATATAAAACAACTTTTTGGCACAATTTACCTAAATTTTGGTGATACTTAAAAAAATAAAGATAGTGATTTCTAGCATCTCCTTTTAGAATAAGGCATCTCAAAGAACAAAGATAATAAAAGACTTCCTTTACCTTTCTCTTATATGTAAACACATTTGGCTGCTTGTAGTCTGTCAGAGTTTGGCTTTCAAATTAGTCTTACCTGTTACTATGAGAATAGATAGCTACTAATTCACACCAATTTCCTTGTATGAATCTACCTAATAAGATCGTACTCAATACAGGGTCCACTCATGATATGTTGGAGAGAGTCAGAATGAGTAAAACAATTCTGTTCAATTGGGGTAAACATTTGGGGGTAAGGTTTGCATCTCATGCTGGTATAAGCATTATGAGCAGCAACCAGTAAGCTGGTTTGTCTTATATCAGCGTGTGGTGGGTACGTACATAATACAGTTGGAACTCTCCAACACTGGTTACAGATTTTTGAAATACCAGTCATGTGGATTCTTGGGAATGAGCTTTGTTTAGTTGTGTGTGTGTGCATGTGTGTGTGTGTGTGTGTGTGCATATGCTTTATCTCAGAGTGAATATACCATGGTAGATAGAAAAGGGAGGAGGCCTTCCAATCTGTCTTCCAGAGACTAAGTTTATCACCTTGTGCTTTACTTCATCTCTGAACATTAAATTATAAAGACAATGATGCAAATAATTTGCAAATAAATAACACATTCACATTTGTACTCTTTGTGCACTAAAATAACAATAAAGCAAACAGGCTTATAAAATGCATACCTAAAATTGAATGTACGCCCTACATTCTGAGGAGGAGGAAAATGGTTCATGTTATTCAGACTGTGAATCAACACAGTATAAATTCAACAATGTTTCACATTGTCTAAGTAGACTTGACAAAGGGGGAGGAAGTAATTCTTATTTAACATTTTTTAAATGGAGGGGGACTACAGTTAACATACAGTTGGTTCAACAAATCACAATGTCAGCTGTCGTGTTTTGTGTCCTTAATACTCAGTAAGGGATTTTTAAAAAATCTATCCCATTACCTATTCACTTTCCCTAAATAGGACAAAAATAAATAATAAATTTTTTAAAAATCTAGGTTTCTAATTTCAGTCTTCATAAGTAATTTTTTAAATGAAGCCAGCTTATATTGATATTCAGTAACACTTTGCCCTGGCATTTCCTTTATTAACCTTGATTAACTCTTCAACTTCAACTAGAGTTCCGCCTTATTTGTGAACTGTACCTTCTCGATTTAAACCATGCAAATGTGCTTGACCAACATCATTTCATCAGAATGTCACTAGTTGCAAATCCACAACGTGCTATCAAATACTTCATAAAACATCTTACTTCCTATTTGTCCTCCAAGCCAACATTAAAAATTGTTTCCTTTGGATGGCGGTTGCTGTTTGCAAGTGGCCCAGGCAAATCCATGAAACAACTGCACCACTTCCTTTTGCAGTCCTGTAGAAAACCTAGCAAAAATACCCTGGCTTAGTTCTTCCTTTTCCCCCTGTCCCTAGGAAGTGGGCTGGAGTGAGGTATCCTCACATGGGTCCAGCTGCATTCTCAGTGCGCCGATTTTATGAAGGTACCAGAGTTGGAGAAATTCCTCCGGCATGGCATGAAAGCCAGAAAAGGGCAAGACATTATCATAGTAGTGGTGGCTGATGGGCTGCTCATGCATATTCACAGAGAAGGGCCAGAAGCCATAGATGGCCACCTCCTCGCAGAGGCCCAGGGCTGCGCTCACCAAAAAGAGTCCTGTGGACAGGCGTTTGGCATGAATTCCCCTACTTTTCCAGAACTTTCCAATGCTACGCAGAAAGTTGGGGTTAGCAAAGAGCACTGTTTGATTGGCACCGACATCTGACAGTGTATAATAAACCCGGAGGGAAGGCTCTGTTCCTGTCTTCATAGAAAAAGCAGGCATATAGATGTAGCTGTGGTTATAAATTTTCATGTTGTCCACAAATGTCTTTCTGGACCACAGCAGGTTCTGAAACCTATTAAAGAGAAAAAGAGGCTCAATTACCCTGGAGAAAAGAAATTCATCAACACCCACTCTGTTGTTCTTCTGATGGACTTGATTGCTCATACATCCTTGAACTTCCAATTATCTCTCATCATGTAGCTTGGCTTTCCCCCATCTCAACAACCTAGACTCAGGTTGAGAGTCCTTAATGAGATGTCCTCTTAACTAAAGCGCACTGCACATTTTGTTCTCTTCCACATTTTATTTGCCTGGAATGTAAGGATGGTTTAATACCCATGAATTTCAAACGGTTTTGGTTATTGAATAGGATTTTGATAAAAGCTATTTGTGTGGTCTGACATAAGCACAGGACTGATTCCTCATCTGCAAATTAAAGGAACGTCTTCTAAAATGCTTCTTCACTTTGAAATTCTATGATTCTACAAGTGCTAAGATTAATCAATGCTACATTGTAACTATAATATTACATAGAAAAAAAAGACTTGTTATAAAATGATGCTAAGAGTTGCCCATGTTGCTTGCACCAAAGAACACTTCTTTCCTATTTTCTTTCACTTTGGATTATATGAAGTAAAAGGTCAACTATGTTCACCTAAAATTTATGGTACACATCCTATGTGTCAGACATTTGAGAATTAAAAATTTAATGACCCAATTTTGGGGACATTTTGGTCACTGACGAGGGTATAGAGTGTACTAAAACAATGATGAGGACTCAGTGTTCCTGTACCAAGCAAGGCTGGAATGATGGAGGCTGTGGTGACAGATGAGGCATGTGGCGAAAATCTTGTGCATCTCTCCTTTGTTTGGACTTCACTCTGTGGCCATGGGGAGTCTTCACAGCAGTAAGTACTTACAGGATTTACTATTTGGGTTACAAATATTTCATCATTTGTTTAATGTTCAGTCCATGTCAAGAAAGGTAACTCTGGCAGTTGAGAAGGTGTTCTGGAGAAGGAGGAGGCTGGTGAACTAAAGACCAGTTAACAAGTTGCTGGAGTAGCTCAAGTGAAAACAAAGAGAAAAAGACAATGAAATAGGCTAGGGCAGCCGTGGGCAAACTACGGCCCGCAGGCCGCTGTTCTATCTGGCCCGCAGAGCCGAAAGAGCGGAGGGTTCTCTTGCTCTCCCCTCCGCTCCTTTACTTTGAATTTATATTAGTTCACACAAACACTCCATCCATGCTTTTGTTCCGGCCCTCCGGTACAGTTTAAGAACCCATTGTGGCCCTCGAGTCAAAAAGTTTGCCCACCCCTGGGCTAGGGCCTTGCAACCTTTGTTTTCTTTCACAGGAAGGGGAGCAGCCCATCTCAGGTTATGTGCAGAAGGAGCAGCAGCAGCTGAGAATGGAGCTGAGCCACAACTAGCAGAAGGAGTCTGGCCTGACATCTTGGCAGGGCTCATCATAAATATGTGAAACCAAAGTTCTGAATACACAAATCCACAGGATTTTATGCAGCAACCAGTGTTATTAACCTTGCCTGCCATGAAAGGTGTGTTTCTCAAGCCCAAAGGAAGAGAAATTGCTCAAGTTTTCTTCATGTCCTTGATTCACAAGCTTGCTTTAGCAATATTTCCTGGGATCTGACAAATAGAGAAGGGATCACAGCATTTTTAGGTGGAATCACTTTACCATAGAAGAAGTCAGGGAAGCCCATTGAACCATATTTTGGAGCTGAGCTAGCTTCTCCAGCAGAAAGTCCCACTTCCCAACTTCCAAATAGGCTCTGCTTAGAAAATGTTAAATTTTTCATCCTTTTTGAAAATATTTTTTTATTGATTTAAGAGAGGAAGGGAGAGGAGAGATAGAAACATCAATGATCAGAGAGAATCAATGATTGGTTGCCTCCTGCACTCCCCCTACTAGGGATGGAACCTGCAAATGGGGCATGCGCCTTGACCAGTAATCGAACCGTGACCTCCCAGTTTATAGGTCGATGCTCAACCATTGAGCCACACTGCCCAGGCAATCTTTCATCCTTCTTAATTGCCCATCCCTATCTCGCCTCCTAAACAGTAATTCTTTCTCAATAATGTAGACACACACTGCAGATAGTATCCTACTTTGTTTGAACAGTGGTTCTCAAACTATAGCTGGAATAATGCGATATCACTTTCTGATAAGAGTTGTCCAGGGAGATGAATTTTTTATCCAGCACTCCCCACTGATTGTGATATAAGTGTCCAGGGGATACACTTATTTAGAAGATCAAAGCCATTAACGTAATTTGTCTTGCTCTCTGCATCTATCCCTCAACACCTCTTTATATCTTCAACTAGAGGCCCGGTACATGAAATTCGTGCACTCGAGGGGTTTCTCAGGCTGGTCTGCGCCCTCTTGCAGTCCTGGAGCCATCAGACGGACATCCTTAGCACTGCTGCAGAAGCGGGAGAGACTCCTGCCACCACCATTGCACTCGCCAGCCGTGAGCCTGGCTTCTGGCTGAGCGGCACTCCCCCTAGGGGAGTCACTAACCACCAGGGGGCAGTTCCTGCGTTGAGCGTCTGTCCCCTGGTGGTCAGTGTGCATCATAGCGACCGGTTGTTCCACCGTTCGGTCGATTTGCATATTAGCCTTTTATTATATAGGATGTTACCCTTGTTGCAATTCTAAGAGGAAGAAGTGCTCCCTCTTCCCCGCTGTGTCATGGAACAAGCTATTTCACATTTTCTAAAGAACTCTTGTTCAAAGTGGGTTTCCCCTCTTTAAAATATCCAATTTCTCCACCTGTACTGAATTATCCCCTTCTGTCTTTCAAACACTGTTGGACCTTCATAAGAGAAAATTCTTCCGATGTCCATTCTGTTCTCAGAGCTACGTTCTAGGTCTCATTCCACCAGCAACATTCTAGAGCAGTTGGTATGCTTCCAGTTGTTCCCCTTTGTTTCCTTAAACAACTCCTTCCTTATTGCTGCGCCAAGTGACTCCTATTCCACAGGGCTCTGCTGGCTGATGGAACTTTCCCTGTTTTTGTAGTGGACCACATGCTAAGGTGAATTATAGACAGCTCCAGTATAATCAAGGCAATTGATTTTCTGTTCCCTGTCTTTAAGCTGACTGACTATTCTTGAAGAGGGTAGTCTTCCTTCCTTGAGTTTTAACTTTGAAAAGGAACACACATCTTGGATTTACTATACTCTTAATTTTATTAACACTTTTTAAAAACCAGGCCATACTGTATATTGTATTGTATTACTTTTATCTACTTCATTCTTCAACAAATGACATTACTTAATTTAACGCAATTTAATAACTATTTATGGCATACTTATTATATTTAACGTTATCCTAATCAAGAGTTTAACAGAAATGGTTTTGAATTTTACCAGATTATTACAATTAAATCAGAATTATAAAAGAGTGGTGTCCAGCTTATCTCGCCAGCCTCATAACTCAGGTACTCTTCATGCCCTCACCCTATGCTCCAGTCGTTCCTGTATGTGCACCCTTCCATTTTATGCATATATAAATCCCTTGTTGCTCATCATTTATTGTTATTTTTTTCTAAATATATTTTTATTGATTTCAGAGAGGTAGGGAGAGGAAGAGAGAGATAGAAACATCAACGATGAGAGAGAATCATTGATTGGCTGCTTCCTGCACGCCTCCCCCCCGCCCCCACCTACTGGGGATTGAGCCACAACCTGGACACGTGCCCTTGACCAGAATCGAACACGGGACCCTTCATTCCACAGGCCGACACTCTATCCACTGAACAAAACCAGCCAGGGTTCGTCATTCATTGTTGATGGGAATGCAAAATGGTACAGCCACTTTGAAAGACAGTTTGGTGGTTTCTTACAAAATTAGACTTTACCATGCAATCTAGCAATCACAATCCTTGGTATACCCAAAGGTGTTGAAAATGTATATCCACACAGAAACCTGCACAAGCATATTCATATTTGCCAAAACTTGGAGCAACCAAGATGTCCTTCAGTAGGTGAATGGATAGAAAAAACATTAAATCCATACAATGGATAGCTCAGCACTAAAAAGAAATGACCTATCAAGCCACGACAAGACAGGGAGGAATATTAAATGCATATTACTAAGTTAAAGAAATCAATCTGAAAAGGCCACATACTGCATGATTCCAACTTAATGACATTCTGGAAAAGGTAAAACTATGGAGACAGTATAAAAATCAGTGGTTGTCCAGGGTTGGAAGGGAAGAATGAAATGAATAGATGGAGCACAGAGGGTTTTTATGGCAGTGAAAAGATACTACCTGATACTATAATGATGGAAATACGTTACACATTTGTCCAAACCAACAATATGTACAACACCAAGAGTGACCCATAATGTACCGTAAATTAGGGATTTCAGGTGATTATAATGTGTTGAGGTAGGTTCAGCAATTATAACAAGTGTACCACTCTGGTGTGGAGGCTGATAATGGCAGAGGCTGTGCGTGTGTGGGGATATGGTATATGGGAAATCTTTGTACTTTCCTCTCTCAATTTTGCTGCAAACTGAAAAGTGCTCTAAAAACATAGTCTTAAAAAATATATAGCTTCTTTACACAATAGCAAACACATTTTAGAAATATATAATAAATTAACGATATATTATAAACTTAGAACTGCCAAGTCGGAGATGAGCAAATTCAAAGGGCCAATATACATATTAAAATATGCACAAATAGACTGTTGAATATCAGACAGAAGACAAGGGAGGGTGGATGGGAAGATATCAACCAATAAACTTGTATGCATATATACATAACCTGTGAATACAGACAATGGGGTGGTAAGTGTCTGAGGGGTAGGGAGGACGGGAGTGGGCTGGAAGAGATTTATGGGGGAAAAGGAGGACCTATGAAATACTTCCAACAATAAAGATTTTTTTTTAAAGTTGACACTGGAAAGAAATAAATTAAATTAAATATGCACACTCACAAGCATGAAATTTATACCAATTAAAACTACAGCAAAAGAACATTTTTCCACACATCAAATTGGTAAAAATTAAGAAGCATGTTAATAATTATTAGAAAAAAATGTGAAAAACAGGTACTTTCATGCTTCAAATAGGAGTATGAATTGTCACAGACAGTTCAGAAGGTGATTTGGCACTTTCAATATACACACCTCCTGACCCAGCACTTCCCTTTCTCAGCTGGTACCCTTGCTATTTACAGAGCAACCTCCCTCACTTCTCCTAGGTCTTGACTCAAATGAAAGCCCTCAGAGAAGCCTTTTCTGACCACCCACCTCATCTCTCACCTTCGCTGCAGTTCTTCGCAGTACCTATCACTACATGACATTTGATTACATGTGCATGTCTTTGTTTATTGTTTGTGTCTTCTTGAATGTCCACAGGGAGAACTTTGCTTTGTTTGCTGCTAAATCCACAACACCAGGAAGGGCGCTGGGCACATGGCACTAAGAAAAGATGCATGAATGTTTGCTGAAGGATGCAGAAGATCAGAAGCAACCTAGAAGTCTATCATGAAGGGAATAGCAAAAACAATTGTATCCAGACTCTGGATACAAAGCAGTTCTTTTAATAACACAGCTCTATTTGTATTGAAATGGAAATATTTCCAAGGCAGGATGTTATATGAAAAACAAAGAAATTCCATAATTACTAGTGCAATTTGTATAGTGGATTATCATACCAGATAAAGATACTAGTATATATTTTCTATAGTAACACATATGTGTGTGAATACATGGGGAAATATTAGGATTCACATTAAGCTGAAAATAATGCCTACCTATGGGGAGAGAAGTAAGTATGGGGGAGGGGTAACAGGTCAAGGGAAGCTTTATTTATTTATTTGTCTTTTTTTTTATTGTTGACACTATTATAGATGTCCCCATTTCTCCCACTTTGCCCCCATCCACCCAGCCCTGGCTCTGCCTTCCCTCAGACCATTACCATGTTGTCTGTGTCCATGGATTATGCATTTATGGTCTCTGGCTAATTGGTCAAGGGATACTTGAGCCTCATCGGGAATGCTTTCATTTTTTAGAAGGTGAATACATTTATGAGTTACTTGTTTTATTAAATACTTCCCTTTGAAAAGTCAGGCACCTTAGTAGTCACATAAATGCAAAGCAAAATAATTGTGAGTTTCGAGTTTACTCTTTTCAACACAATAAATTAGGACTATGTGGTAATTTTATTCTTTTATATTTTTAAAAATATATTTTTATTGACTTCAGAGAGGGAGAGCTAGAAACATCAATGATGAGAGAAAATCATTAGTCGGCAGCTTCCTGCACACCCCCTACTAGGGATCGAGCCCGCAGCCCGGGCATGTGCCCTTGACCAGAATTGAACTCAGGATCATTCAGTCTACAGGCCGACGGAGCCAAACTGTCTAGGCCTTAACTTTTTAATATTATTATACTGTTGTTTGTGTCACATAAAGCACATTTACAAAAGATTCACTTTTAATTCATCTCTTAAGCACACTTCATTTTTAAAGTTCACTTCTACATAAAATATTTTTCTAATTTTTCTCTGCAGTAACTCTTGTTTGAACACTTCCCTTATAATTTACTTCCTGTTCAAAACTTTCAGTGATTTCCAGTGGCTTAACTCATTTCCTCATATTATTTACTTGCTTTTCTCATATTTTAGACCATTTGCCATGTTCATGGCTGCTCACTGTTATTTTTCTGTCTTTGCACAGCTGTTTGTTTACACAGCTGTTGCTTCCTTTTCCTCTGTCAATGAACGTTAACTTTGTGTTGATTTACAAATCTTTCTTCCTCTGTACCTTCTTATCCTGTGGGAGTATCTCTTCCACAGGAGAGTATTTTACCAGACTGCAAAAACCACATCATATCAAACTATTCCATTCATAGACAGTACATGTTAAAATACATCCTAAGAATGCAAACTTATAGAATATCTTATTTATTTAATTAATTTATTTTATTTTTTAAAATAAATCTTTATTGTTCAGATTATTATAATTGTTCCTCTTTTTTCCCCCTATAGCTCCCCTCCACCCGGGTCCTACCCCACCCTCTGCCCTTACCCCCCGCCACTGTCCTCATCCATAGGTGTACAATTTTTGTCCAATCTCTTTCCGCACCCCCCACACACCCCTTTTCCCCCGAGAACGGTCAGTCCACTCCCTTTCTATGCTCCTGATTCTATTATATTCACCAGTTTATTCTGTTCATCAGATTTTTTATTCACTTGATTTTTAGATTCACTTGTTGATAGATATGTATTTGTTGTTCATAATTTTTACCTTTACCTTCCTCTTTTTAAAGAATACCTTTCAGCATTTCATATAATACTGGTTTGGCGGTGATGAGCTCCTTTAGCTTTTTATCTGTGAAGCTCTTTAT
Source organism: Plecotus auritus (assembly GCF_963455305.1). Lineage (NCBI taxonomy): Eukaryota > Metazoa > Chordata > Mammalia > Chiroptera > Vespertilionidae > Plecotus > Plecotus auritus. The sequence goes on along the minus strand of NC_137772.1, from coordinate 195,381,248 downwards.
CTGACCTTCAATTCTAAATGATGGCTTTGCTGGGTAGAGTAATCTTGGTTGTAGGTTCTTGCTATTCATCACTTTGAATATTTCTTGCCACTCCCATCTGGCCTGCATAGTTTCTGTTGAGAAATCAGCTGACAGTGGTATGGGTGCTCCCTTGTAGGTAACTAACTGTTTTTCTCTTGATGCTTTTAATATTCTTTGTCTTTTGCTCTTGGCATTTTAATTATGATGTGTCTTGGTGTGGTCCTCTTTGGATTCCTTTAGTTTGGGGTGCTCTGCGCTTCCTGGACTTGTAAGTCTATTTCTTTCACCAGGTGGGGGAAGTTTTTGGTTATTATTTCTTCAAATAGGTTTTCAGTATCTTGCTCTCTCTCTTCTTCTGGTATCCCCATAATTCGGATGTTGGTACGCTTGAAGTTGTCCCAGAGGCTCCTTACACTATCTTCATATTTTTGGATTCTTTTTTCTTTTTGCTTTTCCAGTTGAGTGTTTTTTGCTTCTTTGTATTTCAAATCTTTGACTTGATTCTTGCGATCCTCTAGTCTGCTGTTGGACCTCTGTATATTATTCTTTTTTTTTTTTTAAATATATTTTATTGATTTTTTTACAGAGAGGAAGGGAGAGGGATAGAGAGTTAGAAACATCAATGAGAGAGAAACATCAATCAGCTGCCTTCTTCACACTCCCCACTGGGGATGTGCCCGCAACCAAGGTACATGCCCTTGACCGGAATCGAACCCGGGACCCTTCAGTCCGCAGGCCGACGCTCTATCCACTGAGCCAAACCGGTTTCGGCTGTATATTATTCTTTATTTCAGTCAGTGTATACTTAATTTCTAGTTGGTCCTTTTTCATATCCTTGAGGGTCTCACTAAATTTATCGGAGGTTTCTAGAAGATTCTTGAGTGACCTTATAACCATAGTTTTGAACTCTATATTTAGTAGTTTGCTTTCCTCCATTTCTTTCATTTGTGACCTGTTTCTTTGTCTCCGCATTTTGGTTGCTTCCCTGAGTTGATAGAGTGGCTTTGTGTGCTAGGTGTCCTATAGGGTCCAGTGGCTCAGCTTCCCCAGTTACCTGAGGTGGACACTCTTGGTGTACCCCTTTGTGGGCTGTGTGAACAGTCTTGTTGTAATTAAGCCTTGATTGTTGTTGGTATCACTGGGAGGAATTGACCTCCAGGCCAATTGGCTGCGAGGATCAGCTGCATCTACAATGGGAGAACTTCTGTGCTGGAGACACCCTTATGAGACAAGACTTGCTTCAGTGGGGCTTTGGTCCTCACTGAGTCTGCCCGCTGAGTGTGTCCCTTATGGATCTGAGGAGTTGTAATCTGGATGGTCCCACTCTGACCTCTGGGTACACTGGCTCTTGGATCTCCAAGGAGGTGCGAATTTAGCCTCTGCCTGAGGCAACCCAGCAGGAGCTATGGAGAGATCTACAAATTCCTCTTCTTTGTTTGGGTTTTGGATGTGCCCAGATGAGGCCCAGCTGTGAAGCAATGCAAGCTGCTGTGGGGCCTTAGGCCTTCTTTTGGATGTTCTGGGTCTCACTGACTTAGCTGCAGTTTGTTAGGTAAGTTTGGAATTCAAAGGACCAGGCAATTCATATGCAAAAGCCTCTGCACTCAGCTTGGATGGGGCGGAGTCTCAGGGAGGAGCAATCAGCAATGGCTTTGTGGGGCGGGATCTCAGGGCAGAGCAGACAGCAATGGCTTCCCGTCAGCTCTGCCCTAAGAGTCCTCTGGGTCTAGTGTCCCGCGGTAATCGCTCCAAGCACCTCTGAGAAAACGCCGCCCTCGAGTTTCACCCGCTGCTAGACAGTCCAGTTTCTCCCCATATGAGTCTGGGTCCCCGGAGTCTCGCCTGGAACTGTAGTTCAAAGCAGTTGGGAGCTTTTGTCTCCCTCCTGCTTGAGGAAGCCAGCCGCGTACTCAGTTGCCAGCCCTCTCCACGTGTGCGCGCTTCCGTACCTCTGCCTTCCGCAGCTCCTGTGAATCTCAGTGTGCTTTTCTCTTTCCTTCTAGTTGTAGAATTTCCACTCAGCCAGCTTTCCTGTGGTTCTGGATGATGTCCATTTTGTCTTTTAGTTGTAGTTTTGAAATTGTTGTGCAAGGCAGCAGTTTAGGTGTTTACCTATGCCACCATCTTGGTTTCCTTAAAATATTTATAGGATGGGCATTCCAAACTAAACTGGGATGCTTCTAAGAGGATAGGAATTTAAGACAATCCTTTCAGAGATGGATAAATCTGAACTGAATATAATTATCTCTTTAATTTTTATGGCTCATTTACTGAGTTCCTTCAGAAAAAAAGCTAATGTCCTTTATCTTTGTGTTTCCTAAGCATAACACTATACCTGATACAGTGCAGACATTCACTGTGAAATGAATGAATGCATAAAGGAATGAGTGAGTTTCTAAGCACCATTGTAATTTTTCATAAAATGCATTTCATTTCAAAATATGCCACAGGAAAAATCAAAAAATGATTTTTTTTAGGAATAATAAGATAATATGATACATTTTTGATTGCCTTCTTGTTTGTAAAGCAACATTTTCTTTCATGGTTTTTGTGCAAACTCTTCCCTTGCCTTAAACCAGAAAATGGGTAATTAGAAACTGAATAGCACTCTGAAATATAAATCTCTCACTAGATACTAGTTCATTTTCTTATAAACAGAATATGGTAAACATCCAAAAATTATATAATTGTTTTTAATTTTATTTTTTCCAGGACAAATGAAGTTATGCTTGTTTTTCTGATAGGTGTTCTTTTATGGTTTCTCACTTTTGTAGTTCTCAAAATAGCAATTATTCTTATTTTCCTAAATTTCAATATGAACTTAAGGTATACTAAACTTTAAAATCATATATTAATTCCTTTTGAGACATAAAATTAAGTGAGGTATATTCTAATCTGCGAATTTCAACCTTTAAGCAAAAAAAAAAAAAATTATGTCAATGTTGACACAAAGCAATCACCTTGTATTTTAAAAAACAGATTGCATATTAGAAGCCCATTGATTTTTCCACATAATATCTTACAAAATTTTCTAATATACATGATGGTCTCAAAATGTGGCTTCCAATAACAGAGAAGGTACTTTGAGAAGACTGCATGTTCAGCCTCTTCCACAGGCAAACTACAACCTTCAGGAAGTTACTTCATCTCTTTATGCCCCAATTTTCTCATCTGAAAAAATTTGGAGTTATTAAGAGCACCTACTTATAGAGTTGCTGTGAGCACTGAATGACTTCATATGTGTGCTGCTGCACTTAGAACAGTGCTTGGCACATCAGAAGTCTTACAATTTTTGGCTTTCATCTAAAACTTCACCATCATCATCTTCATCACCATCATCATCATTACCATTCCTCTCCTCTATGAAAAAACAAGTGATGAGAAATAAATTCTTAAAGAATTCTACAGAAATAAACATTATCTCCAAGGATGCAAGTTATAAATAAACAATTTAAAAAACACTTTCTAGGCAGGATATACTTGGCATGTGTCTATAAATACATTCTAGAATACTGAGGTGAGTATAATTGTATGCTCATTTTTCATTGTTTTGTTGAAAAATTTTAATATGTGACAGGTATTCCAAACTATCCGTAAACAGAAAAGAGTAAGTGTAGGGGGTCAGAGAAAATGGTCAATTTCATGTAGTTTATCAGAGACTTATTTAAAGCAGAAAGAGAATACCAGAGAATCTATTTTCTATAATAAAAAAGCTAAATATAAGCAGTTTTAGAAAACAATGAGATCTCTCCAAAATATTATAAAATGCACCATCCATTTTTTCACAAAGAATTGATCTATGCTCTCCAAAATGTAATTTAAAACAATTAATGAAACTATTTGCATGAACAGTTTTAATATACTGCACATTTATTCTAGGTATCGTTTATTTAATTACATATTCCATTATTCAATTATAACTTATTTTAAAAATGTGCTGGTAAAATCTTTGTTATAAATCTAAATCATATAGTGTTTTAAATTTATTATATTCCTAGGGTTAGAGTCTCTATTTCTCAATTGAAAAGTTAGAAAGTAACTTGAATTTCTCTATTGTGACACAAACTCAACTCAAACTGAAAATCTAGGAAGGGTGTGAAGGCAGGGATCCTTCTCCCCTCGGTACCTGGAGAGTGAGAGGGGAGGCCAGCTGCACTTAAGACCCAGGACAGAGTGGAAGGTGAGGACACTTGACCTCATTGTGCAGCCCACTGACTAAATCTGAGAAGCAAAGGAGGACCTAATATCCCACCCATTCTGCCTTTGGCTGGGTGGCGTGGCAGGTTGAATGCTGGCTATTGCAAGCCAAAATATATAATTAATTTGGGGAGACTTCAAGATGAGAGATTTTTAAAAAAGGAAATCATCATTTACAAATCCCAAAAGCCATCAGAGGATGCATTTGATACTCATGAGAAAGCAGATGGGACCATCTCCTAATATGTGCCACCTGTACCTTGCAAAGGCTACTTTTGCAGGCTGCCATGGCATATCAGGGTGTGCATGATCTACCTGCAAAGAAACCCCTTGTATTTGGTGTGGTACAGAGAGATCATTATCTCAAAAACAGAATCAACTACTAGACTTGACTTTCACATGAAGCTCCTAACCCATTTTGGGTATGAACATTTGAGTACAAGGGTATCATGCTAACTGGCAAATATGCTCTGCTTCTGAAAATCAAGACAGAATGCTGGTTTGTACATAATCACAACATAATGGGTCTCAAATTGTGATTGCAAAGGTTTGCATGAGAATTAAGCTCTATAAAAGTTCTACAAAATGATTCCTGAAAACCTTGAATTTACGATTAATGAACCTCAAAAGCATATACTCAAGAACAGAAGGTCAACCCCAAGGTCTGGTTTATAACTCACATGGTGAGATATGGTTCATTCAAATACCACAATGAGGGAATTGGATAATTTTTAAATAACACTGAATTATAATCATCTCTTTACAAAAGCAAAAAAAAATGTACAAATCTAGAGCAACTGAAACATAAAGATAAGCACTAAGAAGTATGTTTGGCATATAGTAGTTATTAAAAAGTATATATTAAATATGAGAGAAGGAAAAATAAATCAATAATTTCCCCATTCTACCATTCAGCATTGACCTCTATTAACATACTGATTTCTATCTTACACACATACACACACACACACACACACCCCTAGTAGCAGGATTGAAATTTACCCACAACTCCCATTTGAAAAGGCTAGCATTTTTTCTACCTTACAGTGCCTTCATCTTATTCTGGTGCTCCCATTCTTGCTAATGGCATGAAAAAAAAACAACTTAAATTTGTCAATTAAAAGCAATTCAGTGTCTTTGAAGTAAAACAGTCTTTGGGGTAAATAGCACATCTATTTAAAATGAAAACTCCACCAGAGCTGGTTTTCCCTCTTAGGAGCTCTCTCCTCCTCCTCCTCACCTTCTGGCTCCTCCTAGAAATGGTGGATCCTTAGGTTGTCTCTAACATGGTTGATCTTGTCCTTGGGGTCCAGCACTGCTGTCCATGAACTGTGGCTGGTACCTCTGGTTCTTCCGGACACCAAGTTGGCTACCACTACTGAAGTCAATGGCCCCCTCTCTTGTCCCTGTAATTCATGGCTGCTTTTCCCAACCTTGGACCCTTCTTCTCCACTGGTACTTTTAGTGTTTTTGTATCTTCTACTGAACGTGTGGAAATGTCATGGTTCCCAAAATATCACATGCAGACTGCATCACATCCTGGAGACACCATCTCAAGCCTACTCCTGGGAAATCCCTTCAGCCATATTTAATTTACCTCCCAGAACCAAGACAGACTCCACCTGAGCTGCCTGGTCCTTTCAGACACCCAACCTGCTCATCACACTATCGCTGCCCTAACTCTCCAATTTATCCCATCACCTGGGAAAAAGAAGAGGAGGAGTGGGGACAGATGGAAAAGAAAAGAGACAGAGAACATGACAATAGAAAATAAAGGAACAAAAGGAAGAGAATGTGAATTTAAAATGAAAAAAAAAATGGCAAGACAAAATCAGGCAATCAGAAGCTTGTGTGATACAGAAACTGAGATACAAAGAGAGAAAAGGAACAAAAATCCCTTCCCTCCCAATCACTGATCCTCCCATTGTTTTCTGTCACACAGAACAAAGATGGAGAGGGAAACAGCAAAGTGAAGAAAATAACAAAGAAGGAGGTGAGATGTGTCTCGCTTGTTCTCTTCAACTTCAAGGACTAATCATACACTCATTTCATTTCACCTCTAATTGTCTCAAGTCATGAACTGCAAACAGCCCCTAACAAACCTCAGGAGACTGCAAAGCAGTTGCTTCTGTGGCTAGGTAAAAACAGAGCCCAGGAGTTAATTATATTACAGTTGTTGAAAACAGAGCATCTATTTCCATTTCAGGTTGTGATCCAAGTAGATTACATCAGCTTTTAAAGTAAACCATTTTCCCTACTCACACCTATATTAGATGCAAGGCACATGGCAATTTCTTCCATTTCTATCCGTCTTTCACCACTGTCTGCCTATACTAAAAAGTATTTTGAGTAACACATTTTATGTTACATATATACAGCAGTCATTCTCCTATCTCTCTAAAATACAGTTAATAACACCATTCTTTGTTCACTGTTCAAAATGGAAAAGTAAAAAAACAAACAAATGAAAAACAGAACAGTGCATATATTGGAACCTTCTTAACAGCATGCCCTATAATCATCAAGTATTAGGATAAGAGACCAAATATATGAAGGATGAATTAAGGAAAAGAGTTTATTTCTATCTATTGGGTTATTTTTATTTTCACATGTTAGTCTACACCTTTTAGCATCACCTTGTAGGGGTGTCTTGTAATAAGGTGGGGCAGTTAAGTCATTCCCCAGAATAGCTGAGGGAAGTCACATGCTCGGTCATATGCTACGTTGGAAAGCATGGTCCAGACAGCTGTTTAGCAATAAAAGCTGCCTCACAAGGAAGAATAATAGGAAAAAAAGGTTCACTCTACTTAGTTTTATTCCAGGAAATGATTTAAATTAGAAAATTGCTAATTTTCCAAAAAGAAAGTCTCTAATATCTAAGGAAGAGAAAAGACACTGAAAAATGAGTGAAACTTGTCATAGTTGCTAAACAATAAAAATTATTCACTCCAAACTACCAATGGAATTTTAATTAAAAGCAGCATTCTATGAGAACGCAAAGTATATAATATCGCTAGTTAACTTTGAAAAGACCATACTGCATTTCTGGGTTTCATTTATCTTTACAAGCAATTATTTTACTCATTGATTTATAATTATGATTAATAATTAAAATTAGTTTCTTTATATATTAATATTAACTTAAGATTCTATCTAGTTATGATGGTTAATTTTCAGTGTCAACTTGACTAAGTCACAGGTGCCCAGATATTTAGTTAAATAGTATTTCTGGGTGTGTCCATGAGGGCGTTTCCAGATGAAATTAGCATTGTACGATGGACTGGATAAAAGAGATGGCCCTCCCACTGTGGGTGTGTATTGTCCAGTCTCTTGAGTCTCTGAATAGAACAAAACATCAGAGAAAGTGAGAATTCACTCCTTCCACCTGCCTACTTGAGCTAGGATATCAGTCTTCTGTTTTTGGACTAGAATTTACACTCTCAGTTCTGGGGCTTCTGGATCTGGGCTGGAACTTACACCATGGTTTTCTGGTTCTCAGTCCTTCAGGCTCATACTGGAACTACCCTGCCAGCTTTCCTGGGTCCCCCTTGCAGACAGTAGATGGTGGGACTTCCTATCCTCCCTAATCAATTCCTTATAACAAATCAACCTCTTTGTCATTCAGTCTCTGTCTATCTACCTATATATCTCCTTTTGGTTCTGTTTCTCTGGAGAACACTAACTAGTATACTAGTCATATACTTTAATATACTAGTCATACACTTTTTTTTTTAAAGGATTACCAATGGCTCTTTTTTTTAAAAATATATTTTACTGATATTTCACAGAGAGGAAGGGAGAGGGATAGAGAGCTAGAAACATCGATGAGAGAGAAACATCGATCAGCTGCCTCCTGCACACCTCCCACTGAGGACGTGCCCGCAACCAAGGTACATGCCCTTGACCGGAATCGAACCCGGGACCTTTCAGTCCGCAGGCCGACGCTCTATCCACTGAGCCAAACCAGTTTCGGCAACTAGTCATACACTTTAACATAAATATTATGTATTTATAAATACCTATATTTATACAAAATTATATATTTGCATACATTACACATACGAATATTATAGATTGATATTTACATATATTTATCTATATATTGCCTAAGACACACACATACACACAAAACCTAAATGCATATCTAAATGGCTAAACTGGGCTACCTATACTATTATCTCAGCAGCCACAACTCAAGGCTACTGTGAAAAAAAAACACCAAGTTTAGAGGGAAATGAAAAAGTTTTTCCTGGATTTCTTTAAACCCTAAAACAGCAAAACAAATAGCAATGGGTACTTATTTTCTGTTTATGTCACTAATTCTTGCATTTATTTATCTTTTTTTTTTTAAATATATTTTATTGATTTTTTACAGAGAGGAAGGAAGAGTGATAGATAGTCAGAAACATCGATGAGAGAGAAACATCGACCAGCTGCCTCCTGCACACCTCCCACTGGGGATGTGCCCGCAACCAAGTTACATGCCCTTGACCGGAATCGAACCCGGGACCTTTCAGTCCGCAGGCCGACGCTCTATCCACTGAGCCAAACCGGTTTTGGCACTTGCATTTATTTATCAAACATGAATTTGCTTGTTTTCATGGGAAATGAGGATTATGCAGTTAATTTATGATTATTGTAGAAAAGGTATACTTATGAGAAAGAAAATCTCCCATAGTTTCATGTGAGTGTTTAATGCACTTGCATATTTCTCTACATTGTTTTGTCCCCTATATATTTTTTACACAGTTGAGATCATGCATTACATATGCTTTCATCTCATGCTCCTTAAGTAAACGCTAAATCAAAAGTATTTCCAAAGTCATTTAAAGCCATTGAATGCATTTCCTATATTTTGGATGTTTGGGGTGTGGCAAATACAGGGATGGGCTCACACAACGTCCATTTCAACCTCCCTCTGTGACGTGCTCTACCCAGAAACTGGAGCGCTAACTGCGCTTCCTGAACTCTTCACAGCTAGGGTTCCAGTTGTGATGTAAGTTTCAGCCTGAGATGTAACTGTGTGTCTTGAAATCTGAACTAGATTAAATGAGGAGAGATCAGGGGCCTGTTTTCAAAGTCAGAGTGTGAGTCTGGAGCGAGCAGCGGGAGCTGCGGCTTCCCAGCATGGCAGGAGGCTGTCTGATTCCGCACTCCGCTGACTGCAGCAGCTTCTGCTGTGTGGCTCTAGGAGTTGATGCCTGTTCCCTCAGCGTTTCTTCTCCCTCCCACCAACTCTAAAACCCATTTAAATAAATCCCTTTATGCTTAAATGAACTAGAATGGATTACATTCTCTGCAATAAATCCTCAACAATAGAGTGTTTCTAATTGTTCAAGATAATACTTAATTCTTTGATACCAATTTTTCATTTCTAATTTTTTATGCTTCATAGATCTCAAGATTATCCCTTTAAGTTTGACTTTTATTTTTTTTATTTTTTTTTAAATATATTTTATTGATATTTTACAGAGAGGAAGGGAAAGGGATAGAGAGCTAGAAACATCGATGAGAGAGCAACATCGATCAGCTGCCTCCTGCACACCTCCCACTGGGATGTGCCTGCAACCAAGGTACATGCCCTTGACCGGAATCGAACCCGGGACCCTTCAGTCCGCAGGCCGATGCTCTATCCACTGAGCCAAACCGGTTTCGGCTAAGTTTGACTTTTAGAAGTGTTATTACAAATTCAAAAGGTAGGAGCATTTTTAAGGTTCTTGATATATGTCAATTCTTTTGTTTTTCTAGAAGAAAGGTTGTACTTATTTATTCTCCCATTATTCTCCCATGACAATGTTCACCATCATTGTCATCTTTTCTCTTTATTTTTGCTGCCTTGTTAGTTAAAAATAGTTTGCTGCTGTTTTAATGTAACTGTACTTAATTATTAATATAGTTGAATACTTATGAATTTCATAAGCCATCTATATTTATTCCTTCATGATTTTGTTACTTCTATGTCCAATTTTTCCTAAGACTGAAATATTTTTCTTGTCCATTTATATATACTACCTTTGTATATGAAAGAGTTACCCTTTTTCTGTTTATATCTGATGTTCTTTTTTCTAAATTATTGTTTGAGTTTTTAAATTTAGATGATGTTACTAACAAGAACGAATTTAAAATGTATTTTAATGTGAAATGTATATATCACCTTTTGTGAATTCTCCCAGTAGAAAGTGTTCTATCCTCAGAACAAATAAGAATTCACATTGATGCTATTTTTTGTTTTTGTGTTTTACATAATATGTGTTAATCCCTATACTGGTCTGAATGGTGTCCTCTATAAATCCACATCTACCCGGAACTTCAAAATATAACCTTATTTGGCATTAGGGCCTTTTGGATATAAGTCATTAAAATTAGGTCATAGCAGATTAGGATGGGCTCTCATCCAATGGCTGGTATCCTTATAAGAAAACAAAACAGAGACAGACACAATCAGAGGAAACACCATGTGACAATGGAGGCAGAGAGAGATTGGAGTGATGAGGCTGTAAGCCAAGGAATGCCAAGGATTGCTGGCCACCCCCAGAAGCTAAGAAGAGATAAGGATCCGCCCCTAGAACCTCAGAGAAAGCATGCCCTTGACTATACCTTGATTTCAGATTGCTAGCCTCCAGACTTGTCCGGGAGTACATTTCTGCTAGTTTAAACCTCCTTGTTTGTGGTAATTTCTTATGGTGACCCTAAGGAACTAATACAATGAGTACACAGTTGATTTTTATACACAGTATGAGATGAAATTTTTAAATTGTTTTTCTCAAATTGTAACTAATGGGTCTACCCGAAGCTCTCTCCTTAAAGGCATGTGAGACTCAATTGTGCACATTTCTCTCCAACTCCACATGAACTTCATATTGGTAGCTTGAAGTTGGCCACAATGACAATGTACTTAAACCATGGAAGTGGGCAAACTACAAGTAACGTCTTTACTCTCCACCCCCAAACTGGGTTTAAAATATTTACTACTGTTAATTCCCTACATTTTTACATATTTATAATTATATTTTAATTGAATTTATTCAGGTGACACTGGTTAATAAAATTATACAGGTTTCAGGTGTACAATTCTGTAATACATCATCTGTATATTATACTGTGTGTTCACCACCCTAAGTCAAGTCTTCTTCTATCACCATTTATCCCCCTTTATCCTCTTTTACCTTCACTCATCCTCTTTTCCCTCCTATAGTCACCATACTGTGATCCCTACATTTTTAATTGCTTTTGAATTTTACTATTAGGACTTTAGACAGCAAATTACTTCATCTTGAGTATTTGGCTCACAGCTATAATGCATATATTCATAGAACATATCATAAGTCATTCAAGAAGGGTATTTGAGAAAGGTATTTTCTAAGCCCTTTTTACCTGATTGGGCCTGATGATTACTTATTTTTTATTCTTTTTATTTTTTTCAGAAAAGTTGTAACATATACATTGACTCTCCCTTATTTTTCCTCCATCTTATTTCTTGTCATGTACCCCTTTTTTATTGCTCTACATTTATAAAGTTGAAATATTACAAACTTTATTTTCTGCACTCTAACTCTGCTCTTTGCTGCATCTGATGTGAAACTTATTGCTCTCTTTAAGTATTGCTTTCTTTGTAGTTCTGCCTGCTCTCAGTCATCTCCCTTTGCCTCTCCACTTTCAACTCATTCTCTGTTGTTCTAAACATTTCTGGCACCCTGTGGGTCAATTTGTATTAAGTACATAAAGCTAAGACTTTAAAAGATTTTCTTCTATTCCCTCTGGAAAAGAATTTTTATTTGTGTTTTTCCTCTGAGTCTTTAAGTTACTTTTCCTTGTATTGCAAAATGTTTTGTAGGATCTATACCGTGTGTGTGTGTGTGTGTGTGTGTGTGTGTGTGTGTGTGTGTGTGTGTTATTGCTTTCAGAGAGGAAGGGAGAAGGGGAGAGAGATAGAAACATCAATGATGAGAGAGAATCATTGATCGGCTGCCTCCTGCATGCCCCTTACTGGGGATTGAGCCTGCAACCTGGGCATGTTCCCTGACTGTGAATCAAACCATACCTACTGGTTCACAGGTCAATGTTCAACCACTAAACCACACCGGCTAGACCCAAATGCATATATTTTAATTTTTCTTAAATAGTAAACACACACACACACACACACACACACACACTGATCCAAAACAATATGTGGCTACATGGGTGAATGGTAGCCTTTTACCCACCACTGCAGATCATTTAGGTGTTGCACATCTTCTTTTTGGATCTAGACCTACACAGAATACTAAAGGGCTGAGCCCAGATCCTGGTTTCCGGTGTCCGGCAAACATTTACCTCATGTTTCTGCTGGACTAAGGATCTTCCACTCCAACTAGCCTATTGTCTGACTGCTAGGGAGTCATATGTAGGCTTCAGTTCTTCTCCAGTCAGAGATAGAAGTAAAAATTTTACCTCTACCGACACTATTCTTAGGGCTCTTCCTCTCATCTTCATCTTCCCTTTTTGAACATTTTTCAGCTTTCAGACAATTTAGCCTGCAAAGTGTTACTGCCTCTAACTGTCACTCTCTACCCATGCATGTTATGTATTGTGAAGGGTGGTTTCCAAGTGAATGAAGAAAAAGAGAAACTGATGAAGGAAGGGCAATGACTTCATCAAGCTAAGAAGAGTTCCATGACCTGGGGATCTTCTGTGTTTCTTTGCCCATGGGTAGAATGGGGTTGAGTCACAGCCTTTCCCCATCTTCTTCTGAGATTTCTATGCTATTCTTGTTCAGCAGGCTTAGTTCAAAATTATTACTCTCAACTCTCTCCTCACTGCAGTTAGTGAAAATTCCTTGAAAATTTTAGTATTTGACTTTCTTTTCTCCTTATTTTTCATTTCTCTTATAAATATTTTGGTCCACATATTCATGTATGATGATTAAACTTAAAAGTTAGAATAAAAAAATTCATCAGAATGACACATATTAACCCAGCTACTTGCTGAAGACTCACTCTGTGTCAAACACTCTGGTAGGTGCTGGGAATAAAAAGATGAAAAAGACAGAGTCACTTCTAAGTCATGTAAGAGATACTGAGGAGAAGGACACTCTAGTAGCCAAGGGCCCTGCATGTATGCAGAGGTGTTGGTGAGCATGGTCTTGAGGAGTGAAGAGTGATGTTGGCATTTGAAGCAAATGAGAGAGTGTGGGGAGGGATGATAAGCTGAGACTTCATTTAGAAAGTAATGGGGAGCCAGTGACAAATTTTAATTTGGATTTTAGAAGACAAATCCATACTAAAGGGGAAAAAATCCAATTGAAGGAAGATTTTTGGAGACTATTTGAGCCCTGGCAAAGGATTTTTATGACTACCATAAAGGCAACAGTAGTGGAAATAATGAGATAATACAAGGTTAATAAATAATATGAAAGTAATTTTGATAGGGCTTTGCAGTTAAGTAGATCTGGATGATAAAGTGCAGAGTTACAAAGATGACTCAAAAGTCAGCCACCTCAGTAATTTGATGGATGGTGCTCATAACTGTGATAGGGACTCCTGGGACAAGGAAGGTTTGATGAGAAAGATCATTAATTCACTTTGGAGACACACTGAAATTTGTGCCTGGGGGGAGTCTAAATGGAGACAGCCAGAAGACAGATAACTGTCTGCAGCACAGAGAAGCAAGGCCAGGGATGATGCTAATGTCTGAGAAAGCTAAAAGATGTTTTCCCCAAGGGAAGGCAAATATAGTGACAAAAGAAGAGAGCTGAGAAGCAACTCTGGAGAACAGCAACAGTAAGGGGGTAGATTAAAAAAAAAAATCAGCAAAGGAAGCTAAGAAGAAATAAGACAAAGAGGTGTGTTGTGATTCCAGAAAAAAAGAATTTCAGGGAAGCATGAAATAACAGTATTAAGTACAGCAGAGGTCAAATAATATACGTACTAATAATCACCAATTTCAGTCTTCTATGACATCTCTATTTGCAAAAACTTAGTAATAAGAACAGCCCAGCCAGTGTGCTCAGGGTTTGAGCGTCAACCTACAAACAAGCGGTCATGGTTCAATTCCTGGTCAGAGCACATGCCTGGGTTGTGGTCTCAATCCCCAGGGTGGGGCATGTGGGAGGCAGCCGATCAACGATTCTCTCATCATTGATGTTTTTATCTCTCTCTTGCTCTCCCTTCCTCTCTGAAATCAATAAAAAATGTTAAAATAAATAAAAATAAAAAATAAGAATAACGGTGTTTAAACAAATAATAACCAAAAGCTCTTGCAAAATAACAAATGCTTCTAATCAGAAAACCTTTTTATCCAGTGAGAATTAGTGTTATGAAAACTCTGTCTTCTGTGCTGTTTGGCGTTATCAGTCACAGGTTACTATCTAGCAAATATTCTAAAAAATGCAACCTTTCTGTTTCACAGATTTGTTAGAATGAGGTGTAACCCAAAATAGAGATACCCTTTTAAGAGCTTCTGGTCTTAGAGAACGGCAGTAGACTTCTGAATCTATGCTTTATGGGGCTTTGTAATACAGAAACCGGGGGCTGTTTCCCATTAGTTCTCCAAAAGCCACTGTTAATCTTTTGGCAGCAGGATAACCAGCCCTAGGCTAACTGGCCATATAAATTGGTGTGATCTAAGTAACACTAAAGATTCCTGTCCAATTCCTCACCTAGAATGATTCCCAGTCCCCACCTCTAAAACAGTCAAGGTTTCTGGCATAAGTGGTAAAGGTGGAAGCATAAAATTTTGTTGGGAGACAATTTCAATAACTCAAAGGAGGGAGATGATGGTGGCTTGGACCTAGGTAGTGGTGGTGGAGGAGATGAGAAATAGTTACAATGTTGGAAAGTAGGTTCATCATAATTTGGCAATGGAGTTGATCAAATGTGAAGTGTGAGAGAAAGAGATAAGTCAAGGAGACCTTGAAGATTTTTGAATTGAGCAACTAGAAAGTGGAGTTGCCATTTATTGAGATTCGAAAGAGGGCGGGGGGGTGGGGGGAGATTAAGACTTCTGATTAGTTTTAGTTTGATACTCACATTAGATATCCAAATAGGTTAGCCAAGCTGAGGGTTGAATATATGAGTCTGGAAATAGGTACTAGATGGAGGACAAATTTAGGAGTCATCAGAACATAGATAGTATTTATTTAAATTCATTAATATATAATACAGTATAATAACGGAATTAATGATTGTGCAATAATATAAAATCACTCTTGTTTGCCTCTTCAAGAGTTTCCCCATCTATCTTTAAATCAATAAATCTTCCCTTTCCTTTCTAAGTGGTAAACTCAGTCTTGGCCTCTTGAATTTTCTCTTCTCTCTCAGTGAGACCTGGCTAAGCCATGATTCCAACCATAACCCCTAGCTGGTTTCTCTTCAACTACTTTCCTAGAAAAGAGTCCAAAGACCTAGATTCAGGCCAGTTCTGCCAGTTAATATCTGATTGAAGCAAATAATTTACCTTGTCTATCACTAATGTTTTCACCGAAAAATCAGGATAATGCTACCACCTGCATTATTTGCCTCTCCATATGTCAGTTCTGTGTACCTAAAGGTTATACAATGCTTACTGTTTCTTTCTGTGTTCCTCCAAACATTCATTCTTTTGTCTTTTTTAAAATATATTTTTATTGATTTCAGAGAGGAAGGGAAAGGGAAAGAGAGATAGAAACATCAACAATGAGAGAGGATCACTGATCAGCTGCCTCCTGTACACCTCAACTGGGGATTGAGCCAGCAACCCAGGCACGTGCCCTGACCAGGAATTCAACTGTGACCGCCTTGTTCATAGGCTGATGCTCAATCACTGAGCCATACCAGTCAGGCCATTCTTTTCTAACTAATCATTTTTCTTTCCAAGTAATTGGCAGGTATTGTTTATTTAAAATAAATCATATTCCATCAAATCTAAGATGACATCATATTATTTGCCAGTAACACAAACACAAAAAGAACACAGTCAATAGAACTACGAGTCAATGTTTTTACGATAGCGCCATGGATAGTCTTGCACTAACGTCTTGTTTTGGCATTTCTTTCATCCATTCTAAGAAACAGAGGTTTACTTACATTGTTTGGCATGTGATACAGACAATTATTCTGCACACATTTTAGTATCTAACTCTAATACAGCTTCATCTACTTGTGGGTATTTTCTTCCTATTTTGTTGCTTTATAAAGAAAATACAGAATGCTTCCATCATTTCTCTGAAATAATAATTTGCTTATAAATCAAATTGGTATTCCATTGCTCTGTTTCGATGTCTTTCTTTATACACAACTAGAGGCTCAATGCATGAAATTGTTGCAAGAGTAGGCCTTCCTTCCCCCAACTGCTGGCCCCGGCTTCCTTCTGGCATCTGGGACCCGGGCTTCCCTCGAAGCCCCGGCTTTGTCTGGAAGGACAGAAGCACGTCTGGAAGGACGGCCTGTCTAATTAGCATATTACACTTTTATTGTTATAGATAGTTTTGGCATCTTTTTGGAGATATTTTAAATGCCAGTCAAACTCAATATGTACAGAACCAATGATGCGCAAACCTCAATTGAGATGACAATGTAGGAGTAGCTATGAACAAGGTCATCTTTGCTCAGGCAGCACCAACTATGCCTCAACTTCTATTGGGTCAACAGAAGCTGTAAGAGGCAGCTCAGTCTTAAAGATGCTAAAATATGAAAACTGTATATCTCATAATCAATAAAATATGTAATTTTATCTTGTGGGCATCCCTTCCTTTTGTCTTTCCCTTCATTAGTACTTGCAATTGTATTTATCAAATATGCTATCTCCTCATCAATTTATATTCTACCCTTGTCAATCATTTATATCAAGACTCTGATTTTTGTGGTGTTGGTTGTTACAGATATAAAAGATAATAGTGAAAACTTAGGCTAAAATGAATATTAACTTAGAGGCCAACCAAATACTAAAATTCTGATTTTTAAAAAAATGTATCTGTATTGTTGAAAGTATTACCAGATGTCCTCATTTTTCCCCATTGACCCTTTCCATCACCCCAGCCCCTCCCCAAGCCTTCACCACATTATTGTGTGTGTCCATGGGTTATGCATATATGCATATAAGTAAGTTCTTTGGGTAATCTTTTCCCACCCATCCCTCCCGGTCTTCCAAAAAATCTTTCTATTAAATTAAAGCAATTTAGTAACAGAACTTATAGAGACCACGTATCTACATTTCTCTATAATATAATATATGTTCTCTAAGAACATTCTTATATTTCAAGTTGGAAAGCAAACATTTTTCAATAAGAACATATAACTGATTAACCAATACACAACCAAAACAATTATAATTAATAATTTCTAAAACTATATTCTATTTACTCAACTTGGCTTATATTCACCAGTAAAACTGCTTACACATATAAACTTAACAATGATGTAAATTTCAGACTACAGAAACATTCATATACATACTAATAATTATTCCTATCCTATTATTTCTTATGAGGATATTAGGAAACCTCATTAATAGCTCAACAATCTGAAATCACTGAACTACAATGAACTGTGTAAAATGGAAGTGTTCACAGATGGGCGCCTACCATCTTGCTGGAAGAAACTCTGAGCACATAAGGAGTTTAGTAAGATAATTAGCGAGTTTCGGGCTTCACTTTTAACGTTGCCTCCCACATTTAAGCTGGGGCACAAGTGCCTCAGCTGTAACAAAAATCTCTTTGTGAATCAAGAGAGTGCCTACATTCCAAAAAGTTCATGCAGTCAGTAGAAATGAAGCACTTGCCAGGAAGATCGCTCTGAACATTCCCAGGAAGGTTACATTTTCAAGGCCCTCTCTACCCGGGAGGTGCCATTATTCACAGCACAAACCATGTTGATCTCAGCTGAAACAGTCACTTCACCTTTTATACATACGTGCGTACACATAGATACCATATACAAAAATGCACAGATATATTAGAAATTTGAAGAGAGAAAATGGTGAGAGGTATATCAAGGGGAAATAATCTCAGAACACATAATTTCTGAAAAAATAATTTACAATTGATTTCAGAGATCTGAGTTATTTTCTAACAAACTTGCCTAAGGCTCCCAAAGATTTCTTTCCTAATCCTTCATTGCTTCTCCCTTTTCCAGCCCTTCTTGCTTTCTTATCTCCTCTATTTGGCTCATCCAAACAGTTCTACCCTCTGCTATTTCAGATCCAACTTTGCAATAATACCACACCCTTTAGTCTCTCCCTGACCCAGAAGTTAGCAAGAAGTAGTTCCAGACACAAACAGCACACTCCCTAAACAGAATTCTGGTGCCAACTGCTAACAAATTTTTTCCTGCCATGTTACATGCAGAATGTAGTTAAGTAACTTATCTTAGATCACACAGCCAATGCTGCCCTACTGATTTCCAGAAATTGCTTCACACATTTTTCCTTCCAATGAAATTAAAATTCACTGACATTCTGATGATCAGGAATAATTATACGACTGAAGTAAACATTAAAAAGAAGGTGGAGGAGGACAGGTCAGAGAAAGTGAGGACAATAATTGGTGGTCTCAGTATGTTGCATGTCAATATAAATCCTGTATAAAGATTATTTTTAAAAAATATATGTTTTTATTGATTTCAGAGAGAGAAAAGGAGAAAGAGAAATAGAAACATCAATGATGAGAGAGAATCTTTGATCAGCTGCCTCCTGCACGCCTCCTACTGGGGATCGAGCTCACAACCCGAGCATGTGCCCTGACCGGAAATCCAATCGTGACCTCCTGGGTCATAGGTTGAAGCTCAACCACTAAACCACGCTGGCCGGGTTATGTAAAGATTCTTAACCTGGTACCCTTGATGATTCCACCCTGTAATGTTTTCTCACTGGGGTGCAACCCACTCTCAATGGACCTGCATGAAAGTACCATGAGAATTTAGTCTATTCCAATAACTATGTACTAATTATGCCTTTAGAGAATCATTTGACTTCACCTGCTATTTAATGTTGAGGATTAGAGGGTCACAGAGGGAAAGAAAAAGAAAGTAAACAAATGGACATTAATGGAATAACTACTCTGTGTCAGGAGTTGGGTTCTTGGTGCCATGCTCACTTCCTCTGCTCCCAGGACAATGTTACTAAAAAATTGCAGAGGACATTCTGATTTTCTGAATTCAGTACATAAAATTTGGGGTCCGAACTAATCTCATTTAGATCTGGAGGGGCAGGAACACACACACACACACACAATTGGGGCTTCATTCATATTGTCTATCCCTCTAGCTCACAGAGCTGCTGTATTGTCAAAATAAATTTTTATTAGAAGAAAATGTAAAATAGAAAGCTCTTTAAATGATTTTGCTCTATTATACAATTTTGCAGCAAATTTGGAAACTACTGATATTTTTCCTTAGAGATTTCCTATGCATATAATTATATAGTTGAGGCATATGCATTTATATATTTACTTCCACTTTATATTATGAGTAATTTAATAATGATTAAAGTTATTCAGGAACATTATCCCAAAATACCCTTGTGTATTACTCCATTAATACATATATAACATAAACTATAAAACTGATATATTTTTATATGTTTAAAGAGTTTCATTATTTTCACATTATCTATACATGATATTTATATTTGCATACACTGTGAGTTCTTTGTTTTTAGGATGGATTTGTAGAAAAATAATAAAAAGTTAATTTTTTTAAGTAATTTTTATTTATCACCTTTTCAAATCTACTTTGGTTTTTTGAATTCCCCTCTTATATTTTTGTTTTTAGGTTATTCTTTTCTGTTATTTTTTCTGTTGCTGTTCTTTTCTCAATTATTTGGAGATCCTGGGACTTTAAGTGGATACTCTCAGGGGATAAGTCTTGGGGGGTCTTCAAGGAGGGGCTGAGACTATTGAATGTGTGAGGGATATGAATTCTTTGGCCTAAGGGTAGACTGGCAGATGACATTTTTCCAAAGATGACCACAGCAACATCTAACCACACTCCACTAACAATGTGACTTTCTAATCTTCCTAATAGGAGATGGATGTATGCTAGGACTCTTCCTCATTGAGCCTGGGTGGGTCTTTTTTTTTTTTTTTTAATTGATTTCATAGAGGAAGGGAGAAGGAGAGAGAGACAGAGACATCAATTATGAAAGAGAATCACTGATTGGCAGCCTCCCACATGTCCCCCACCAGGGACCGAGCCTGCTACTTGGACACGCACCCCTGACCGGAACCGTACCAGAACCCTTCAGTCCACAAGCAGACGCTCTATCCACTGAGCAAAACCAGCCAGGGCCTGGGTGGGCCTTTGTGATTGCTTCATCCTATAGAGTATGATGGAACTGATGTTCAATCACTTCTGATATGAGGTTATAAAAATGGCATACACTTCTGCTTTGTTCTCTTTGTATACAAGGTT
Organism: Plecotus auritus; assembly: GCF_963455305.1. Taxonomy (NCBI): domain Eukaryota; kingdom Metazoa; phylum Chordata; class Mammalia; order Chiroptera; family Vespertilionidae; genus Plecotus; species Plecotus auritus. The sequence continues at coordinate 195,360,666 of NC_137772.1, read as the reverse complement.
TGGGGGAAGCTAGCTACTATATTAACAGTCCAACTGTCCTGAGGCTGTCATGCTGTGAGGTTGCCCAAACTAGCCCACAAGGAGAGACCATGTGGAGAGCCCTGAGGCCACATGAAGAAAGCGAGGTGCCTGGTCAGCCCCAGCTGCTCCAGCCCTGCACCATTTCAACGTGAACCACTGGATGAGAGACCATGAGCCAGATTTGCTCAACCTAGTCCTTCCTGAATTCCTGGCCCACAGAAATTGTGAAAGACACTAAAATTATTATTGTTGCTTAAGCCCCAAAGGGTGATTTGTTATTGAGCAATAAATAACTGAAACAAGAGCTTCAAAACACTTCAACTCCAATCTCCCCATATGTGATGTTATTTTCCGGTATTTTAGTTGTGCCTTTTATTGTGACACTACAAATCATGTGCAAAGATATACATATATATAATTATTATTTTATATAGATGAGGTTTGTTTAGATTTATTTGCTTAGTGATTTCTTTGCATCTCGATTTTCCTTCTGCAGTAATTTCTTTTTCCCTGATATACATTCTTTAGAATTTCTTTCAGTGCATGTCTATTGATGGTAAATAATCTCTATGTCTTTTTTTTTAGAAAATGTTTTTTTTTTATTTTTTAAAGGAATTTGCTGAGTATGTGTTTCTATGTTGCTAGTTTCTTATATATTAGCACTTTGAAAATATTTTCAATATTACTGTTGGAAGGTGTCTGCTTTTAGTCTAATTATCAATCTTTTGCAAATGACCTGTTTTTTCTCTCTGGCTGTTTTTAACAGCATTTTACTTTCTTTAGTTTTACTAAAATGGTCTAGGTCTGCCATTTTTAAAATGTATTTATGTTTTATATTTTGTGTTGTAATTATGGATTACATTATTCTTTAATTCTGAATAAGTCTCAACTTTTACCTCTATTTTATAATTCCCCAATTATACTTTAATGTTGTCCTTCTCGTTTTATGTGTTTTTATCTTATCTTCATATTTTCTATATCCTTGTATCTGGAAAATTATTTGCTTATCTTTCAGTTTACCAATTCTCTCTTCAGTTATGTATAATCATTGTGTACTGATTTAAACAACTACAATTTTCATTATCAAAAGTTATTTTTCAAAATTACCTAGTTACTAGTAATTTTGATGTTCTCTTATTGACTTATTCTATATATTTTATTGATTTTTTTACAGAGAAGAAGGGAGAGTGGTAGAGAGTTAGAAACACCGATGAGAGAGAAACATCGATCAGCTGCCTCCTGCACACTCCTTATTGGGGATGTGCCCACAACCAAGGTACATGCCCTTGACCGGAATCGAACCTGGGATCCTTCAGTCCGCAGGCCGACGCTCTATCCACTGAGCCAAACTGGTGAGGGCAACTTATTCTTATTTTTATAAAGATTTTATTCTTAGTTATATACTACATCTGATAATTCCAACATGTTCTTGGGCATTTGCATCTGTAACTTTTTGTTTGCTTTTTGTCTCTGAGGACTTTCAATATTGATGGTTTGTATGAATATCAGTGTTTGCTTATGAGCTTGTATTTGTTTGAAAGTGATATAAGGGAATTCCGAGAGCTTAGAAGAAATGTGTTTGCTTCTACTGGGAGCCAGGGGCTGCTAATGACCTGAGACCACATTAGGTCCCTTATCATCCCTTATCATGGCTTAATATGAAACACCCATTAATATGGTAACATGGTCTCCTGTTCTCATCTTTGATATCTAAATTGTATAGTTCACAGTGCTTGGTCTGGTTTTGGGTCAATGATTTTCTGTTTTGTGATGGGGTTTTTTTGTTTGTTTGGAGGAGAAGTTATGCAGATAACCATGGAGATTTCCTAAATTTGATGAGCTCACTAATGGATTTAAAAATGAATTAGCCAAGAACAAAATGTATTCCAATAGAAGAATTTTCCTGAGTAGCCATTCTGAATATCAATCAGAGTAGTTTTACTGAATGCAGCCACATTATTTCATTTATATCTCTCAACAACCCTCAAGGTAAATAATTTTATTCTCAATTGACAGGTGGGAGGTTAAGCAACCAATACAACATAGTGCACTGGCACTAGAATTTGAACATAAATCTCTTTAAAACCAAGACCTCCACTGCTATGCAATATTGCATCTCAAACACAAACTCCGCACAGATCTATATCCTTTTAGAAGCATCCCTTCTCTATCTCCTACTTGCTCTCTTTCGTTCCAGTTTTAGCATCCACCTCTGAATTCCCTTATATTATGGCAGGTATTAGACAGAATGCTATCAATGGATGCCAAGCCTTGATGCAAACACTGATAAGGTGCTCCAAGTCTGAAGAGAAAAGAGTCAGCTGGCAGAGTAGATATGGAAGTTTTAGAAACATAAGCTGAGATGTGAGTCATATAGAATTTTAAAGACAAACTGCTATAATCTTCTTTGGACCCAAATTATTTTCCTTAATACTCAAATTATTTTTTTAAAAAGCACACACTCATCTGCTGATGGGAACTTGGGCTATTTCCAGATCTTGGCTATCCTATATAATAAAAGGCTAATATGCAAATTGTCCCCTCAACCGGGAGTTTGGCCAGGGGGCAGAGCCAGCCAACCACCTGTGGCCCCTCCCCTGGCCAGCCCCACCCCTGATCGCCCCCCTACTGCCCAATTGGAGGCAGGGCTGGCTGGACCCCATCTGTGCACAAATTCGTGCACCAGGCCTCTAGTTGTAAATAATGTTGCTATGAACATAGGGGTGCATATATTCTTTGATTTGTGTTTGGGATTCTTAGGATATATTCCCAGAAGTGGGATCACTGGGTCAAGAGGCAGTTCCATTTTTAATTTTTTGAGGAAACTCCATACTGTTTTCCACAGTGGCTGTACCAATCTGTATTCCCACCAATAGTGCACTAGGGTTCCCTTTTCTCCACATCCTGGCCAGCACTTGTTTGTTGCTTTATTGATGATAGCCATTCTGACAGGTGTGAGGTAATATCTCATTGTGGTTTTAATTTGCATCTCTCTGATGATTTGTGACCTTCAGCATGGAACTCTTACTCTTTGCAATAGCATGCATGGACCTGGAGAGTATTATGCTAACCAAAAAAAAAAAAAAAAAAAAGCCAGTCAGAGAAAGAAAAATACAATATGATCTCACTAATATGTGGGATCTAATGAACAAAATAAACTGACGAACAAAATGGAACCAGGAACATGTATACATGGAATAGACTGGCAGGTGCCAGAGGGGCAGGGTGACTGGATAAGAATGTGAAGTGATTGCTAAAGAATATATGCAGAACCCAAGGACAGGGACAATAGTGTGGTGAAGACCAAGGGAGGGGGTGGTGGGGGTCGGTGGAGATGGACCAAGGGGAAGAAAATGTGGGACAGCTGCAATAGTGTCAACATTTAAAAATTTTAATTAACAAAAAAAGGTGAAAAATAAAATAAAAAATACACAAAATAAACCACTGTTTTCCTGGTACTATCTCCACATTCCCAATTGCCCTTGGTAAATAGAGGCAATAACCATGGGATAAAGTCTCTTCCACTTGTATGAGAAAGACATCCAGGCTCGACTGGATACTAGAAACCTCAAATAAATATCAGGGTTTCGTAACAAGCTCACCCAGTGAATCAAAAGCTACAGGCTTACAAATTTTAAAAGGTTAACTCCGCCATGATTTATACTGCATTTGTTCTGAGAGTTTTTTTTATTTCCTAATTCATGTCAACCTTTAAAAAAAAAAATAACCAAGTTTTCCCTGCTAAGCATTCCACTAATATTGTTTTGAAATATCTGTTACTAAAACATTCATCTCCTCAGCTTAAGATAAGAAATGCATTTTAACTGACATCCAAAAAAATCACTAAATTTCCTTTTATAAGACAATTTAAACCAGAAATTTGGTTTGGAAATTTTTAAATATATCTATTTACTTATTCATTCCATAAACATATACTGTGGAGATAGACTTAATTGACATCTTTAGAACATTCCACAGAATATACATTCTTCTCCAGCACACATGGAACATTTTCAAGGATAGACCACATATTAGGACACAGGCAAAGTCTCTTCAAATTCAAGAAGATAGAAATCATATCAAGCATCTTCTCAGATCACAATGGCATAAAACTGGAAATCAACTACAATAAAAACAATCCAAAGAAATCAAACACTTGGAGACTAAATAGCATGCTATTAAACAATGACTGGGTTACCAGAGAGATCAAAGAAGAAATAAAAAACATCATGGCAACAAATGACAATGAAAACACAACAATCCAAAATCTATGGGACACAGCAAAAGCAGTCTTGAGAGGGAAGTTCATAGCTCTACAAGCCTACTGCAAAAAAACAAGAGACAATGGTAATAAATTATCTAACCCTACAACTCAAAGAGTTAGAACGAGAGCAACAAGAAAAGCCCAATGTAAGCAGAAGGAAGGAAATAATAATGATCAGAGCAGAGATAAATGACATAGAGACCAAAGAAACAATACAAAAGATCAACAAAACCAAGAGTTGGTTCTTTGAAAGGATAAACAAGATTGATGAACCTCTAGCCAGGCTCACCAAGAAGCAAAGAGAGAGGACCCAAATAAACAAAATCAGAAATGAAAGAGGAGAAATAACAACAGACCCCACAGAAATACAAAGGATTGTTAAAAAAATATTATGAACAACTCTATTCCAACAAACTAGACAACCTGGAGGAAATAAACATATTCCTAGAAAAATACAACCTTCCAAAACTCCATCAGGAAGAATCTAAACAGCTCAATAGGCCAATAACTATTGAAGAAGTCATTAAAAAGCTTCCAGCAAATAAAAGCCCGGGCCAGATGGCTACACAGGGGAGTTTTACCAAACATTCAAAGAAGAACTAAAACCTATCCTCCTCAGACTATTACAAAAAATTCAACAGGAAGGAACACTTCCAAGCTCCTTCTATGAAGCCAGCATCACTCTAATACCAAAACCAGATAAAGACAACACAATGAAAGAGAATTACAGGCCAATATCCCTCATGAACATAGATGCCAAAATCCTCAACAAAATTCTAGCAAATCGGATCCAGCAGTACATCAGAAAGATCGTACACCATGAACAAGTAGGGTTTATCCCAGGGATGCAAGGATGGTACAATATCCACAAATCAATAAACGTGATACATCACATAAACAAATTGAGAGATAAAAATCACATAGTCATATCAATTGATGTAGAAAAAGCACTTGACAAAATCCAACACCCTTTCTTGATAAAAACTTTCAGCAAGGTGGGAATAGAAGGATCATACCTCAACATAATAAAAGCCATATATGACAAACACACAGCCAACATCATACTCAATGGACAAAAACTAAAACCATTTCCCCTAAGAACAGGAACAAGACAGGGATGCCCGCTTTCACCACTCCTGTTCAACATAGTACTGGAAGTACTAGCCATTGCAATTAGACAAGAAGAAGAAATAAAAGGCATCCAAATTGGAGAAGAAGAAGAATTAAAAGGCATCCAAATTGGAGAAGTAAAGCTGTCCTTATTCGCAGATGACATGATTCTGTACATAGAAAATGCTAAAGACTCCATCAAAAAATTATTAGACTTAATAAATGAATTCAGCAATGTAGTAGGATACAAAATTAACACCAAGAAATCTATGGCATTTCTATACACCAACAGTGAACTTACAGAAAAGGAGACTAAGAAAACAATCCCATTTACCATCGCACCAAAAAAATTAAGATACCTAGGAATAAACTTAACTAAGAAGGTAAAAGACCTCTACTCAGAAAACTATAAGACATTGAAAAAAGAGATAGAGGAAGACATAAATAGATGGAAGAGCATACCGTGTTCATGGATTGGTAGAATCAACATCATTAAAATATCCATACTACCCAAAGCAATCTATAGATTCAATGCACTCCCCATTAAAATACCAACGGCATATTTCACAGACCTAGAAAGAACTCTCCAAAAATTCATCTGGAATAAAAAAAGACCCTGAATAGCCACAGCAATCCTGAGAAAGAAGGACAAAGTAGGAGGAATCTCAATACCAGATTTCAAGCTGTATTACAAAGCCACTGTTCTCAAAACAGCCTGGTACTGGCACAAGAACAGGCATATAGACCAATGGAATAGAATAGAGAACCCAGATATCGACCCAAACCACTATCCCCAATTAATATTTGACAAAGGAGGCATGAACATACAATGGAGTCAAGAGAGTCTCTTCAATAAATGGTGTTGGGAAAATTGGACAGATACATGCAAAAAAATGAAACTAGACCACCAACTTACACCATACACAAAAATAAACTCAAAATGGATAAAGGACTTAAACATAAGATGGGAAACCATAAAAATACTAGAGGAATCCACAGGCAGAGAAATCTCAGACATATGCCGAAGCAATTTCTTCACTGATACCTCTCCTAGGGCAATGGAAACTAAAAAGAAAATAAACAAATGGGACTACATCAAAATAAAAAGGTTTTGCATAGCAAAAGAAACCATCAACAAAACAACAAGAAAGCCCACTGTATGGGAGAGCATATTTGCAAATGTTATCACTGATAAAGGTTTAATCTCCAACATCTATAAGGAACTTATACTACTTAATAAAAGGAAAATAAATGATCCAATAAAAAAAATGGGCAACTGACCTAAATAGAATCTTTTCGAAAGAAGACAGAAGGAAGGCCAAGAGACATATGAAAACATGGTCAAAGTCACTAATTATCCGAGAGATGCAAATCAAAACGACAACGTGGTACCATCTCACACCTGTCAGAATGGCTATCATCAACAAATCAACAAAGGACAAGTGCTGGTGAGGATGTGCAGAAAAAGGAACCCTCGTGCACTGCTGGTGGGAATGCAGACTGGTGCAGCCACTGTGGAGAACAGTATGGAGTTTCCTCAAAACACTAAAAATGGAACTCCCATTTGACCCAGTAATCCCACTCCTAGGAATATATCTTAAGAAACTAGAAACACCAATCAGAAAGGATATATGCACCCCTATGTTCATAGCAGCACAATTTACAATAGCTAAGATTTGGAAACAGCCTAGGTGCCCGTCAGCAGATGACTGGATCAGAAAACTATGGTACATCTACACAATGGAATACTATGCTGCCATAAAAAAGAAGGAATTCTTACCATTTGCAGCAACCTGGATGGAACTGGAGAGCATTATGCTAAGTGAAATAAGCCAGTCAATGAAAGAAAAATACCACGTGATCTCACTCATTTGTGGATAATAAAGCACATTATAAACTGATGAACAAAAAGATAGATACAGAGGCGGTAAAGCATTAAACAGACTGTCAAATTACAGTGGGAAGGTTAGGGAGAGGTGGGGGAGATAAGAGATCAACCGAAGGACTTGTATGCATGTATATAAGCATAACCAATGGACACAAGACATTGGGGGGTGAGGGCTTGTATGGGAGTGGGGTGGGGGGGGCAATGGGAAGATATGTACACATGTAATACCTTAATAAAAAAATATATATATGTGAAAAAAAATACTGTGCATGTCCTGTGTGCCAAACAACTTGCTGGGACCTCAAGGGCACAGGTAAGAGATTCTTACCCCAAGCTGCTCACACGCATACTATTTTCTCTAATATGCCTGTATAGAAACACACACCTTCAGAATCCTGCTGCTCTGTTTTAGTGGCTACAAATAACAATCTTTCCCAAGTTAGAGCCTTCATATTTAAAAATGAATTCTTAATGTCATGATAGGTCAACTTAGTTCAAGTTTTTATCTTTTTACAATCATTTGTCCAAATATGTATAGAACTGCTGTAATAAGAAAAATGGCTACTGAGGTTTCAACTCTATTGCAAATTGAGAAATAAGCTTTGAGAATTCTGATTTCTTCTTTTAGATCATGCTATCATATAATGACTCAGTCTCGGCCAATCAACTTTAAACCTTTTTTGTATAATTAAAGATGCTTACATGCACATCCATGAAAATTTTGCATAAATTGTAGAAGGGGTTCAAGGAAGTCCTAAAGCCCCTTAGGTAGACCCCAAGAGCTTGGCAATGTCTACTGACTGTGAGTAACTAGTGTGTGAGTCACGTTTTACTCAACTTTGCATTCCCTGTTCCAGAGCAGATTTCAAAAGGTATTAGTTGAAGGAGTGTTTCTGCATCTTGGTTCTTGTGACACTTGAATCTTAATCTCCCTCTTCCCCCAGGAATTTCCAAGTCTTCCACTTCTACATAGATACTTTTCTAAAACATCTGCTGGGGACTAATCTGACAGTCTAAACAGCTTTCTCTTTTCCAAACTCTACTTTCATAATTTTCCCTTTTCCACTTTACAAAATAAAAGCATACCTCTTATTATCCCAAATACTACAAGGATGCATTTCCCCAGAGTGTAAAAACCACCAGACCACCAAACAAAAAAAATATTTCCAAGATACATAGCTCCTGAGGCAGTGTCCCCGAGAGAAAGCAAAAACATCTTTAAAAAAATAAGAAACAGAAAGAGGCTGTGCCTTATTTTATTCAGGGGACCAACTCTTGGCAATTTCCTTACTTTATTTATAGAGTCAATAATTAGAGTTCAAAAATGAGATGATTATATGGGGTTACATTTTAGCATGTACTTGAATTAAAAAGTAGTCTGCCTTTCCTGACACAAAGTCAACTCAACTTACTGAATCAATTTGACAAAGATTACTGACATTGCTACGAGGATATGGAACATCAGAAGAGTTAAATCTGTATTTCTCAGATTTGACAGTATATATTTAAAGCCTATGCACAGTATATAATGCCCTGAACATGCATTCTTGCCAGCAATTTATCTTTTTTTTTAAACTTTTTATTTTTTTAAATATATTTTATTGATTTTCTTACAGAGCGGAAGGGAGAGGGATAGAAAGTTTGAAACATCGATGAGATAGAAACATTGATCAGCTGCCTCCTGCACACTCCCTTCTGGGGATGTGCCTGCAACCAAGGTACATGCCCTTGACCGGAATCGAACCTGGGACCCTTGAGTCTGCAGGCCGACGCTCTATCCACCGAGCCAAACCAGTTAGGTCACCAGCAATTTATATTTGTAGCCAAAAAATCAGGTGATTTAAAAATGATCAATGAAATAAAGATGGATTTAAAACATTCTTGTAAGGCATATTTGAACAAAAATGTTTAAAACCCATTAGGTTAGTTGGTATGTTGATAAAGTGTAACCGTATGCATGGATCCTTGCTGCCATCCACCTGCAAAACCCAGTGAAGAAAGGAAGAGGACAATAGTAACTGAACATCCAAAAAAGAACTCTCCAGCTATATTAGAACAGCCTCTCTCCTCCCAGCCCATAAAAATGCTATCAGAGCCTTTTCTCATCTTGTGTCGCAGGCATCCTAACTGATCTTTTTGTTCTGGGTACTGTCAAGGAGAACACATTTTACACCCATTGAATAACAACTTACTGAGATGATATACCTCATGTTAAGTGTTGCTACCACACCACATACACATACACACAAACAAGGGTACAAGGAAACTTTTGGAGGTGATGGATATATTTATTACCGTAATTGTGGACAGTATCACAGGTGTATACATGGGCCCAAACTCATCAAAGTGTATACATTAAACATGTGCAGTTTTTTTGAATATCAATTATACCTCAATACAGCTGTTTTTCAAAAAATAAGAATGCATTTAAACAGGTATCCTAACAAAAGTGATAGTAATTTCTGTTAAATTCATCAAGAAATATTAAGTTCTCTAACCTTATTTTTTGTACCATAATCTTATGGCCTCATATATATTTAATTTTTCTCAAGCCTATTTTATCTTTTTTTAAATATGTTTTTATTTATTTTAGAGAGAGGGGAAAGGAAGGGATAGAGAGATAGAAACTTTGATGACAGAGAAACATCAATTGGCTGCCTCCCACAGGAACCCACTGGGGATCGAGCCTGCAACCCAGGCATGTGCCCTGACTGGGAATCGAACCATGACCTCGTAGGTCAACGCTCAACCACTGAGTCACCCCGGCTGGGCAAGCCTGTTTTATCTTGATACTGATATTTTTTAAAGAGAATTTTGTAGTGAAAACTCGTAGTGCTTATAAATCTCAGTGGAGTATTTTTTATAAGAATCAAGGCTTTGGAGGACAGCTGAAAATTAGTGGACCTAGCATTTCCACTGCACAGCTTTGCCCAATGAGTTTAATTTTCAGTCACATGAAAGCGCAAGACACTGCCAACATCTTGGGTTTGGACAGCTTTGAGAGAAGACTGTACAAGACATGAATAAAAAACTTGCCCAGTCCAGTACTCTCCTTCCCCTTGGAAGGACCACGGCTGTTCTTCATAGTTTTACTTGCTCTGTATGTGTCCCTACACCATACTGTTAGTTTTATTTTTACCTTTATATGAAGTTCTACTGTATTTTGTATGACTCACTTTTTTTTTCTCTCAACATTAAGTCTGTGAATTTCATCCATTTTATTATGGGTAGTTGTATAGTTCATTGCTATAAAGTATTCTGTTATGTAAAGATTTTCCTATTTATTCATTCTATCACTAATGCACAGCGGTAGAATCAACTATTTTATTTATTTATTTATTTTAATCCTCACTCGAGAATATGCTCACTGACTTTAGAGAAAGGGAGATGAGAGACACACAGAGAGAGAAACATCAATGTGAGAGAGAAACATCAATTGGTTGCCTTTCATACATGACCCAACCAGGACCGAACCTCAATCCAGGCATGTGCCCTGCCTGGGAATTGAACCCGTGAGTGGGACAACACTCCAAAAACTGAGCCACACTGGTAAGTGTTGTAATTATTTTAGATTTTAACTACTATAAACAATTATTATGCACTTCTCCCTTATAGTTACTGTTGTTTTTCTCTAGGGTATATTCCTAGGAATGGAACTGCTAAGGTATGGGGTATGTATATCTTCAACTCCACTAGATAATGTCAAAATGCATTCCAAAGTGGTTGTAACTATATTCACTCCAACTAGCATATATGATACTGTCTGTTGCTTCCTCACCAACAGCTGAAACAATTGCTGCCAACCTGATGGATATGGAATAATGCCTCATTAGAATATTTATTTGCATTTGTCTGAATATTAATGAGGTTGAGCATATATTCATTCATTTACTTGTTATTTAGACTAGCACTCTGAAGTCTGGTTCTGACATATTTTATTGGGATTTCTGTTGTTAATATTAATTTCTTTCTAAATTAAATATGAGTTATTCATATATTCTGAATGCAAGTCCTTTGTTAGTTGTCATCTTCTATAATGTGGTTGTACTTGCTCTGCTTTTAGAATGTCTTCTTAGGAATAAAAGTTCCTTATTTTAATAAATGAAACTTATCAGTATTTTCCTTTCAATTAGCGCTATTTATTTAAGAAATTACAAGGCCTGTTCTGTTTCCTACAAGATTTCCTTTGCTTTTCAAGTTTAGGTCTCCACTATCTAGAAACAATGCTTTGTATAAGTTATGAGGTAGAAATATAATTTCATTTGTTCCAAATAGACACCTAACTGTCTTAACATCATTTTGAAAAGTTTTTCCTTTTCTCATTGATCTACAATATTACCTCTGTCATATATTAAGAGTCTCTATGCATGTGGATCTGATTAAGGGGCCCCTGTTCTGTTTAACTGATCAGTTTGTTTATCTCTGCACCAATATCACATTGTCTTAATTATAATAGCTATATATAGGTACTGGATTATAATATCTGATAGAGCAACTTCTCCAACCATTTTTTTCTTCAAGAGCTTCTTTGATATTCTTGGCTCTGCATTTCAACTTGTCAAGTTATACACACACGACAGTATTGAGGTTGTTATTGGAATTTCAATGAATCTATAGACCAATTTTGATAGGACTGATGCCTTTACAATACTGAGTCTTTTAGTCATGGATATGGTATATCCATACATTTAGTCAGGTTGTCTGAAATGTCTCAATAAAATTCCAAAATATTTCCATAGAATGCTTGCTTTTTTGTTTGTTAAGTACATCGTATTACTTGATGCTATTGTAATGGTATATCATTTCCTTATTTCACAAAATAGAATAGTTATATTCATTTTGATTTTTTTAAAATATATTTTATTGATATTTTACAGAGAGGAAGGGAGAGGGATAGAGAGCTAGAAACATCAATGAGAGAGAAACATCGATCAGCTACCTCCTGCACACCCCCTACTGGGGATGTGCCCGCAACCAAGGTACATGCCCTTGACCGGAATCGAACCCGGGACCCTTCAGTCCGCAGGCCGACACTCTATCCACTGAGCCAAACCGGTTTCGGCCATTTTGATTTTTAATCCAAATACCTTGCTACATTGAATACATTTTTTAAGTGAAAAAGAATTTCACTTTCCAAAATAACTTGTCCCTTATGAAAACTCAATTGTTTCCTTGTACAATGCATGGATCACCTGGAAAGATCACCTGGAGTGATGGTCACTGATTAGGAGCATGGGTTTTGGATTGAGCTATGTCTGGGTGAAGTCCCAGAATGATTACTAGCAACTATGAGTATGAGCAGGTGACTAAACTTACCACATCACATTTCCTTTTTCTGTAAATACATATTTAAAATATTCTACCTATTAGGATTGTTTTGAGGAGTAAATGTTGCAATGTGTATAAGTAGCACATAATCTAGCACATGGAAATGTTGACTAAATGATTAATCATAATGATTTGTAATCATAATGATTCTTACTTGCCTTGTATTAATTGTTTATGTTGAACATAAGTCTTAACCAACAGGTTTATTTTTCCTCTTAAGTATTTGTTTACCCTATCCTTTCTCCTTTACTTTTCATAATTTTTCTCAATAACACAATCTCTCTCTCTCTCCTTTCATCTTGCTCTAAATATTCTTGTTCACTTTCCTTTTAAAGTCTTCCCCTCAACTCCACATATGCAGTTAGGGAAACAGAATCTTTTACCCTTGGATGTCTCATTTCACTTCACAAGAACATTTATTCCTTCTTAAAAGTTATTCCCAAATCAAAATAATAGTTAAAGTAATATATTATGGTCATGCAATATGTTTCTATTGGGGGAAACTGAATGAAGAGTACTTAGGAACTTCCCATACTTTTTTGGGAATTTCTTCTGTATCTGTAATTATTTGTAAAAAATACTTCTGTAAGTTCTCTTGCCTTTTTGTTCATTCTCTTGAACCTGGGACAAACTCATCCCAAATTTAAAAACTACACATCCTTGGGATCCCCAGAACCCCAACACACGTAACTGAAGTAAAGAGACACCATCATCACTGGTGATTTTCTGTCATCTTCCTGATCAGACCCCCATGAAAAGTAAATAAATAAATAAATAAACAAACACATTCAAGAGTTGAGTAAGGGTCAATAATTAAACTTTAAGAGACTGATGTTTTATTTTCTCCTTCTACATTAGCTACATCAAAAACAAATCACCCTAAAAAGTATCAAGCTAATTTTTGGTCATTCAATTTATTGATTCACAAATTTGACTGTCATTTTTTATTTTCAGTGACATATTTTTAAAGACTAGTTTATTGGTTTTTAGAGAGAGAAGAAGAGAAAAGGGGAAAGATAGATATAAACATCACTGTGAGAGCATAACATCGATCAGCTGCCTACCAGGATTGAGCCCACAGTCTTGGGCATGTGCCCTGGCCAGAAATCAAACTGGCAATCTTTCAGTGCACAGGACAACACCCAACCAACACCTGAGCCACACCAGCCAGGGCTTCAGTGACATTTTAAAAACTAACTGTCCCATGCTTCCATATTTCCAAATCTCAGAGAGAAAGAATGTTCAGAGATAAAAAATAACACTAATGATAGCTAACACTTATATAGTGTTTACAGTATACCAGGCACTGTTCTAAGCATTATATATAATTAAAATATATAGATACTAGAGGCCTGGTGCATGAAATTCGTGCACGGGGGCGGGAGGGGTGTCCCTCAGCCCAGCCTGCACCCTCTTCAATCTGGGACCCCTCGAGGGATGTCCGGTGGGATCGGGCCTAAACGGGCAGTCGAACATTCCTCTCACAATCCAGGACTGCTGGCTCCCAACTGCTCACCTGCCTGCCTTCCTGATTGCCCCTAACCACTTCTGCCTGCCAGCCTGATCACCCCCTAACCACTCCCCTGCCAGCCTGATTGATGCCTAACTGCTCCCCTGCCAGCCTGTTTGCCCCTAACTGCCCTCCCCTGCAGGCCTGGTCACCCCTAACTGCCCTCCCCTGCAGGCCTGGTCACCCCTAACTGCCCTCCCCTGCAGGCCTGGTCCCCCCAAAATGCCCTCCCCTGCAGGCCTGGTCCCCCCCAACTGCTCTCCCCTGCAGCCCTGGGTCCCTCGCAACTGCCTTTCCCTGCAGGCCTGGTTGCCCACAACTTCCCTCCTCTGCTGGCTTGGTCACCCCTAACTGCCCTCCCCTGCAGGCTTGATCGCCCCCAACTGCCCTCCCTTGCAGGCCTGGTCCCTCCCAACTGCCCTCCCCTGCTGGCCTGATTGCCCACAACTGCCCTCCCCTGCTGGCCATCTTGTGGTGGCCATCTTGTGTCCACATCGGGGCAGGATCTTTGACCACATGGGGGCAGCCATCTTATGTGTTGGAGTGATGGTCAATCTGCATATTACTCTTTTATTAGATAGGATAGAGGCCTGGTGCATGGGTAGGGGTCAGCTGGTTTGTCCTGAAGGGTGTCCCGGATCAGGGTGGGGGTTCCCTTGGGGCATGGGGCAGCCTGGGTGAGGGGCCTGTGGTGGTTTGCAGGCCGGCCATGCCCCCCCGGCGACCCAAGCGGAGGCCCTGGTATCTGGGGTTTATTTATCTTCTACAATTGAAACTTTGTAGCCTGGAGCGGAGCCAAGCCTTCTGCTTGCTCTGTGGTGGCAGCCATTTCTGCTGGGATTTATGTATCTTCTATAATTGAAACTTTGTAGCCTTAAGCGGAGGCCTGGGCCGGCCAGGGCTGCAGAAGCTTGGCTTCCTCCATTGCCGGGGAAACCCAAGCCTCCTGCTCTTTCCACCTCCGTGGCTGCTGCCATTTCTGTTTGGGTTTATGTATCTTCTATCATTGAAACTTTGTAGCCTTGAGTGGAGGCGTAGGCCAGCAAGGGCAGGCAGAAAGCTTTGCTTCCTCCATCGCCGGGGAAAACCCAAGCCTCCCTCCTGCTCTCTGTGGCCGTAGCCATCTTGGTTGGGTTTATTTGCATATTCACTCCTGATTGGCTTGTGGGCATGGCTTGTGGGTGTAGCAGAGTGATGGTTAATTTGCATATTACTCTTTTATTAGATAGGATATATGCACATACACAGATAGGTGGGCCCAAAAAATGTATACACACTTTAATAGCTGATAGCTCAATTTTGAAAATAAAATGTATTTTAATATCCACTGCCTTTATATTTATTCAAAGTGTGTATTTACATTTTGGGGGATGCCCTATATATGCACATATTTACATATAAATACATATGTAGTGTAATTCACTATAATAAAAGTATTATCCCTGCTTTACAAATGAGGAAGCTGATGGAGATACTGTTAAGTAACTTAGCCATGCTCACACAGCCCGTAAGTGGGTGAACAGGGAGTAAACCCAAGTCATCTTAGAATGCAGAATCTTCACCACTAAATTCTCAAGTCTTCCAACTAAAAGAACCTCTCACTAATGTGCTAAGCAACATGAATTTAAAAAGACCCATCTAAGATAAATGTTGGTAAACTGTCTGAATTTAAATGATAAAAATAAGTTTTTAAAAAGTTATCAGTGGAGATAGAAAAGATTTCCCTCGAACAAAAAAAAATAGATTTCTATTAGACTTCTGATTGGCAACACTAGAACCTAAGAAGATAATAAAACAATAACTTCAAAGTTCTGAAGAACATGAAATATCTGAAAAAAATTTACCTAATATTAATTACCATTATTTTTAAATGGGCAGGTTTGGGATGATTTGTTGTTTACCTTCTTTGTACTTTTCTCTTTTGTTTTAAATTCTGATAATGAACATGTCTTTGTTGAAAACAATAAAATTATTGTTATAAAAATAAATATATTCACATGGACTAAATTTTTTAAATATGAAAAATGAAACCATAAATTTACTAGATAAATGCAATATAATACTTTCTCATTGGAGGAGATGTGGATATGAAAGATCACCCAAGGAAAGATTTTTTTTTTATAAGAAGAAAACATAAAGGAAAAGATTAACAAATTATATAAAAAGTGTTAAGCTCTGACAGGACATAAGTTAAAAGATATGTGACAGAGTAAGAGAAAACATATGTTGCATAGTAGCAAACAAAGATTTAATATCTATATTATAAACAGTTCCTCTAATCAAATGGAAAATATTTTAAAAACACAAATAAACAAGAAATACAAATAGGCAATTCATAGAAGTGCTAATAGCCAATACCCACTCAGCCCTTCTTGTATTCAGAAAAGTACATATTAAGTAAGTAAATAATGTACCATTTTTCACCCAACAAACTGGCAAAAATTTAAAGGTTAACAATACATAATTAGGATTAAGAAACAGGCAGTTTTACCCATTACCGAAGAGGAAGTAAATGGTACGTTTGGAAAGGTAATTTCACAATATCCCTCAAAATTAAAAATTATTTGGTTGTATTTATAGACTTCTATTTTATGGGAATACTTACTTAAGAACCAAAACAAGTAGTGCAACAGTGTTTAAAAAGTGACACATAAGTGCTGGCCACTTGCATAGGACTTCCTTGGATGACAAGCACCAGAGCCAGACGTCTGGATATTTCACTCTGAATTGCTAGCTCCCCAAGAGAGTCTAAAGGCAACATCTGACTCCTCTTTTCACAGAGATTGAGTCATTCTCCACAATGAACAGTCCTTGGAGAAACAGCCTACTGATGGGCTTCATCAACTAGAGACTGACATACAGAAGCTCCCAGAGCAGCTGCCAAAATTTCTGGAATCAATACTAGAGCAAGAATTTTCCATTTTGTTTTCCCATATCTGATTGATATAATATAAAATAATATCATCATACACTCCTATACATTCTGACAATATTGTTATTTTTATGCACGCATATGCAGTAGATTGATCATTTTTCTTAATAAAACTGATATTAATTCAGTTCAACAATCAATGCCAATCAATGAATTGGGACCGAAGCCAACAAATTGGAAAGTAGTAGTAATGAGTAAGCAGGATATTGTGTTGCTTCTTTGAGCAAAACAATGGGTCCTCATGTTTTTTTCTACCCTCTCTGAAGGCAAGAAACAGAATCCCTGCAGAAGCATGAAATAGTGTTTGGATTCCCATAATCCTGGCTAGTTTATTTACAATTCCCTTCTTCATCCTTCCTGCCTGTCCAGATGGTGTCCTTCTTTGTTTCCTAAACTGAGTTATGCTCATTCTCTTTAGATGTTTAATACTTCAAAAGCCTTCCTCTCTAGTTCCTCACCAACAGAAGTCATAAATGCTTACCTTTGCCGAATTATGCTGGGGTTAGCTGTCACTAGATGACTTTTGGATCCAACATCTTTAGTGTATTCACTTGACAAGGGAGGAAGATTGCATCTAGGGAAACAAAAACAAACATTTTAGAATGATTTACCTACCTTCAAACTGTCAGTTATCACAACAAATAGAAATTTTACTAAGTCTAGCTCAATTCACAAGTAACTTTTATCACCTCTCCCTTTTAATGGACATCAGATGACTATCAGCGCCTTCAAAACACTGTCATAAAAACTAGTCCTGTTTTAGAAGAAAGAAAACATCAGCTGCAGAAGTAAATGATCTATAAAAGGAAAGAGAAATAACTGGAATGAATTTATTCCACTCAAAGTATTTTTGAGGTGGGAGGACAGGGAGTGTTAGACCTGAAATTGCAGCTCAGGAGAGTGTGGGGCACGAGAGGACACAGGCCCTACACTGTACTCTGCATACCTCTGAACCTCAAGAGACAGGGAGGAATTGTATTTGTTTGTGTTTTTCTCTTTTTTTCCAAATTCTAAATTATAATAGTACATTCAGGGCTAAACCTGCCTTGAATGTACCGTTATAATGTGCTAAATCAATGCAGGTCTCCCTTTTGTGTACGTGACCAATGTATGGGTTGACTACTGATGAAGTCATAGTGATCCGTCATCTAGAGAAATGAAATGATTTTCCACCATCCCAGATCAGCCAAGGAAAAGAATATGTTTTCCTGGTGAAGGAAATAACTCTCTCTCTCTCTCTCTCTCTCTCTCTCTCTCTCTCTCACACACACACACACACACACACACACACACACACACACACACTCTGGTTTGCATTTCGTGGCTATGTCTTGTGAATGTGTACAGTGGAAAATATGGCAATTGCAAATCCAAATCTCATGGCTTTCTGCCAGGGGAAAATTAGACTAGTTAATTCATCTGCCTGGCCTCAGTTTCCCCATTAGACAAATGAAGATAGTGTCTTCCTTTCCAATAAGGTTGTTGTAAAGATTAAAAGGAGAAATATATAAATAGCCCCTGCCTTTATGTCCCACACATAGTAAAAGCTCAAAAATATCACATATCAGAAATAGCATGTCAATGTAATTAAATACACATCTATTACTTATGACAATCTCAAATGAATCTAGTTTCCACTAGGTTTTATTTTATTACTGTGTCCTAGTTTCTCCTCTGCACCCATATCTCTAACCTGACTCCTACCACATCAGGGCATCACTAACTTCTATTACTTCAACAAACTAGAGCATTGTTTGTTTGTAGGTAACGAGGTCTTACAAATATTAATGTCTCTGCAGTTCCCCAACTAATAAACTTTTCCCAAACAAATTTTCCCCAGGACATGGAATTTTCCGGGCACCCACTCAGCTGATCAGCTCGAGTTCCCTGGTGTTGTCTCTTACCCTGTGACTCCTCCTGCATCAGGGCATCTTAGGTGGAAACCTGTCTCAGTTGATTTAGAGTCTTCCTTTCATCTGCTCTTTGGTAATGAGATACTGGTTTTTGTGGCAGCTACCCACAGATTAGTCAGCTAGTCAGTGACTTCTGAGTGTCCACTGAGAACAAACACTGCGGGGAGCCTGGGGGAAGCCAAGTCTCAGAGCCTGCTCTTGAAGCATCTCCAGCCTAGCAGTCACATGACATCCCATGTGGTTTCTGAGGACCCTTATGAGGGAGTGAGCTGATACATTAGAAACCAGGCTCATCCGGCCGTGGGCTGACTGTGGTCTTTTGATTTAATTGATCTTTGCAAACACAGGCTAAAATCTGGACATTTGTCTCTTGAAGAAGCTTTGATCTTGATAGTCCTTCATAACATTTGAAAATCAACCAGTTTACATTAAAACTATAAAATTTGAATATTGCTAAAGAGTGCTGTCAACCTGCCTTGTCATTATTAAATGAAGCAAATACTTTGTTTTTCTGTGTGTTCCTTGTGGGTAGATCCATGCCTCGGATGTCTAGGTTCCTTCGTACCTTCTACCATAGGGTAAACGCTCAAGAGAAACTGAAGGTACTGACTGCCAAATCCTACAGCAGAGGGAAATGCTTAAAGCAATAAAGATAACCTTTTATAAATGCATTCCTATAAAGTAATGAAATTATATTTTCGTGTGAATATCTGCTTTAAGTTCTTCTGGGACAACTTTCTCTTCAAGTGCAATGTCTTTGACACTTCCCTGTAGCTCCTTTCTCAGAAAAAGCACATTATAATTTTAGCTGCTCAACTCCTAAACTGATCATTACAAAGATTTACATAAAAGGCACATTTAAGACAGACAAATTGTTTCTAATAAGGCATAATTGTGTAAAAGTGTTTCAAAATTGGCGTTATTGCTTGTTGTCACAATTAACAGATATTAATGGCTAAAGTGTCTTAGTAACTTGGCTCACGAACCTAAAAGATGTGATCATAGAACTGATGAAAAATGAAATATTCTTTGAATTGGGGAGTGGAGATGAGTGGGGAATAAGGTGGCGAGGAATCTTTAAATTAAAATAAAATAAAAAATCCTAAGGCACGAGAAGTCACGTGAGGACGGAAGAGGGGTCATGTGAAGATTGAATGGAAATGGCCAGGAGTCCCCAGAAGCTGAAGAGGCAGGAAGGACCCTCCCCTGGAGCCCTCCCAGGGAGCACAGCCCCAGACACCCTGATTTCAGATTCTGGCCCCAGAAGGGGAGAGCTTCCTGTTTGTGTAGGCCAGTCTGTAGTCATCTGAGCAGCAGCCCCAGGAAATAGACCCCTCCTTGCCCCTCCTTTTGGGGCTTTGACTGGGTTCTGGGAATAGCTGAGCCCTGTACCCCACCAGGGGAGACCCCCTAGACCTCTCACTGCAGGGGCTCACAGGGAGATTCATCCCCGTGTCTGTGCCTCGGCCTTATCTCCCACTCCCCTAGGGGCTCCTCGGCAGTGACAGTGCAATGGGCACACCAGGGCAGGCTGCTTGGTGGGAAGTACAGGCTACGTGACTCCTCACCACCTTGCCAAGCCCCGTGCTGCAGGATGATGCAGGGTACTCCCCAGCCCCTGACCTCCCAGGCCTTCCCCCTAAGGAATCCAGCCTGGCCCTCTGCTTCCTGGAGCACTTGGGTTGACAGGAGCCAGCAACTGGGTTGTCGTGCCCATGTTCTAGATGCCAAAACTGAGGCTCAGAGAGGGGGAGCAGAGGTCTCTACCCCCAGCCCATCTCCCCCTCAACTCAGCCCAGCTCACAGGCGGTTCCCCCAGCTGCCATGTGTAGGAGGAGGAAGAGGAGGAGGAGGAGGAGGAGGAGGAGGAGGAGGAGGAGGAGGAGGAGGAGGAGGAGGAGATTTCTGAGAAGCAATCCAAAAATACACACCAGCTGGCCCCTCCTTCCTCACTCCTCTCAGCTTCAAAGCCTCCTTTTGTGCAGGTAGGCGGGGCCTCTTCCTGGCCCGGCAGCCAGGAGCAAAGGAGGTCAAGGAGGCAGAGGGTCCAGGTAGTGGGTTATGGGACCCCAACCTCAACCAGCAGATTTCCTGGATCTGGGCTCCATCGCCCTTCCACAGTTCCCAGACCAGGCAGGCTGTTTCCTGCCTCCCTGCCTTCGCACATGCAGTTTCCTCCACCTTGAATGCCCTTCCCCATCCTTCAAATCCAAGCTTGGCTTTATCTCCACTGGACAACCTTCCCTGGGTCACTTGGGGCTCCCCCTGCATCCTGCACCCACCCCAGTCACAGCTGTTTTTTGGATGATGCTCTTACGCCCCGGGGCGGTGAGGTCTTGGGGATGCTAGCTTTGCCTTTGTACCCCAGTCCCTGGCACAGTCAGGTGCTCAGTAAATCCAGAAGGACGGGAAGGAGAGAGGAAGGAAAGGGAGTAAAGAAAACACCTCTCATAGGATTGGAGAGGATCTGGACCCTGAGCATCTGGCACAGGGCTGGGCATGGAGCAAAGCCCACTCCCTTCCTGCCGCCTCCACTTGAGCTTGGGCTCCAGCACCTTCTGCCTCATCTGATTTGGAGCCGGCTCAGGGGTCGCCTCCATATCCTCAGCCTGTGTCTGTTGCCCATTTGGATGCAAGGTAATTACAGCAGGATGCAGACGTGCACTTGACTTCATAAGGAGCTTAGTGTGCTTGGGAGAAAGGCCTTCATTCTCAGAAATCCCGGACTGTGCAAACTTGCAAGGGCCTGAGGGCTGACCTTGAGCAGGGGTTTTCAAACGGTTTTCACACCGAATACTTTCTGCAAACAAAGCCTTACCTGACGGCCATTATATAAAACAGATGGAAACTAAGCTGCTTGGGGCGAAGTGGTGCGGTGTGGAAGGCGTCTGGGAGAGGGGAACAGAGCCCCCTTCCCCTGTAGCTCGGAGAGATGGGGTTTGGGGTTAGTCCTGGGTGGGATGGGGCAGCCAGGAGAGAGGGAGAGCCCTGGGGAGAGTCCAGTGGCTGATATTTACTAACTGGTACTAGCACAGAAGGGCCTCAATATTTTCAGAACTGCATGTTCATGCCGGTGTGGCTGGACCAACAAACTCATCTTTCACAGCAAGAAGTCAGTCTATACAAACAAAACTGAAAATATGTCCTTGGAAAAAATCATAATGAGTTCAACCTTTAAAAAAGGTGCTAAAAGCACTTTTTTTTTTTAGTTAATCCTCACCCAAGGATATTTTTCCATTGATTTTTAGGGAGAGTGGAAGACAGAGGGAAAGACAGAGGGAAACATCAATGTGAGAGAAACACCTCAATTGGTTGCCTCCTGCAGGAGCCCCGACCAGGGCCTGAGCCAGGGAAGAGCCTGCAACCAAGGTACGTGCTCTTAGCCCGGAATCGAACCCTGGACTCTTTGGTCCACAGGCCGACGCTCTACCCACTGAGCCAAACAGGCTAGGGCCTAAAATCACTTTTTAAACTTTATGTACGTAAGTATGCAAAACATGCACATTTTAGCATATTCAAAGGCACCACAATTATGTATCCCTGAGCCACCCAATTTCTCTCTTATCTCTGTCTTGCAGACCTTCCAGATAAATTTTATTCTACAATATTATTTTTTAAAGTCTTATTTTTGGTTACAGAGCCAATGTTTACTTTGAAAAATGGAAAATTAGTTTTTGGCATTAGATGTATTTGAAAATGTCTAACCAAAGAAAATTATAGCATTGCTATACTCCAGTCCTAAAAGACATTTTGAACTGTGCTCTGGTATATTACTGTGTTCAGGTAAGGCCATAACTGTAACTATAGCTGTAACTATTCAGACACCTTATAGTCTAGAAACAGATGTACTATGTCCTTTTTATGTTTTTTTAAATTTTGACCATTTTTTAAATATATTTTATTGATTTTTTACAGAGAGAAAGGGAGAGGGATAGAGAGTTAGAAACATCGATGAGAGAGAAACATCATCAGTTGCCTCCTGCACACCCCCTACTGGGGATGTGCCTGCAACCAAGGTACATGCCCTCGACTGGAATTGAACTTGGGACCCTTCAGTCCACAGGCCAACACTATATCCACTGAGCCAAACCGGTTAGGGCTATGTCCTTTTTAATCAAATTTCCTTAATGTTTAATCTTGAATATATGATACTATCTCAATTTTCTAAGGTTCCCCAAAAGTGTGTATTAAGCAGCCATTTATAAATAGATCTATAAATGGTCAAGTAAAAATAATTTTAAAATAATTCATCAACATTTAATGACTTCCATATTGTAAACCATAAACAAGGATTTTTTAAAAAATTAAATGTTATGAAAATGGCACTATTCTTGAAATTAAATCAAAGGTACATGCACACATAGCTCTAGCTATAATACTATCTTCTTTGAATTTTTTTCAATCCTCACTGCCCTCATCCATCTATGAACATTATACTTCTTCATACTGTGCTGGGACTCTAATCACAGGAACTCATTAATTCTAAACTTGAATATATCAATACCAGATTATATACAAAGCAAACTTAGTCTGGTTTATTTTCAATAAATATGGCCCCCCTAGATAACCCCCTAAGATGCTTGGGCCTAGTCTTCCACATGTAACCTTTAAAACAACCATCTTCCTAAACATAGTGACACACACACGCACTTGAGAATAATATAAAAAGACATTGATTGTACTGCCTCCTTCTACATTGCATTAAGACCTCTTGAAGACACTTAACTTCCCTGAATCTGTGAGTATAATATTACCCATTCCTTCTTCCTTACATAGTCTTTGGAAAGAGCAAATTAATTTATAATTGAGAGCAATTTGAAGGTTTAAACGACTACATGAATTGTGTTACAATTACACAATAGTCCTACAATCACAGATAGAATCAAAGTTTCTACAGTGGTAAGGCTTGAGGAATTGTCTGCTTCCACTTCTCCAAATACGTTAGAAAGCTGAGGCCCAGCCAAGGAAAAAAGACTTGCTGTAGATTACACAGCTAGTTTGTGGCAAGGGCCTGCCCTCCCACCTCTCTATTTTCCTTGCTGGCTTCTCAGCCTCTACTTAATGCCAATGTACTGAAGTGAGTACTTGAATCTGACCCAGGGTCTCTGTTCTATCTCTGCTCTCCAGGCGATTGTTTCCACTCCTACATCCTAAATAGGTCTCCAGCCCCCCCACCCCAGGGCCACTCTCATGACTCAGGACATTGCCACAGCCCTTGGTGTCTTTCCCACAGTAAAGTCTCCCAAAAGGCTGCTCATGTGCCCAGGATGGGATGGCTCATCCCAGACAGCACTCTTCCTCAGAAAGTCCCAGCTCTCTCTAAACCTCCCTCCCCTAGCCCCCCAGCCCCACCCTGTCTGTCTCTGAATTACCCCACCAGAGTACCAGCACACCTCCAGGTTTTAAGCCCATGATAGAATTGTCCATCATACCATTTCCAGACCCGGCCAAGGCCAATTACAGTATAGGTGCCCAATAAACCGAAGTCATATTGACTTGAATGAAGAGAACTATATTTTTATCTTCTCCACGTTCCTATTGTTTGTATATATTGCCAAAGTAGTAATAATAATTGCAATGGAGAGAAAAATGCAGTTCTACCCTGGAAAAACTGGGGCAGGACATCTGCCTGGAGGAAACATGGCTATAGAAGGATTTCCAAATTCTGCTGCAGGCTTCGCCGTTGAGATTAACAGTTTCTCCAGACGCCCAACTCTCGTTCTCTGGGAGGAAATCGGGTCCTGCCCACAAATATGGCTTCTCCTGAAACACTCCCAAATAGTCTTTCCTCTCCCCTACTCTGCTTAGCTCAGAGGTGGTGTGGTGTTCTCTTGGCTACCTTTTCCCATTCAAACCATCACCTATTGTCCTTCAAAATGAACACAAAAAAACAAATCCACTGCCTTCCTTTGCTCAGCTTTCCATCCTCTGAGTGCCTTCATTTTTTTCAATAACAAATGTCTTCTTTTTCTACAACACATCTGAGCATTCAGGAGAAGGTAAACTCCAAAATTATACACTCCAGCAGGCCATTCTTTGGCTTCAGCTCTTACATTCCACCTCTCCCCCATCCTGGCCGCACCCCCTGCCAGGCTCTGAATAACCCTATCATTTGGCCCCATTTGGCTCCTCCCTTCCTTTCTCCTTTTCGTCTCCCCTTCCTATTCAGCCCAGACTCTAGGTGTGTCACTTCACACGCTTTCCAGCCAGGACCCTCCATGCTGTCACTCTCCATCCTTCTTTCCTTTCATTCAGACAACCCCCAATTGTGTCAATCCAATCACTTGCTGTCCTCACTCTGGTCAAAATCACCCGACAGTACAGGTTGGTGCTAGTACAGTGTGGTGGTCTGTACCCTTGGTGGGATGTGCCTTAGCGATTCCATTACTCACTGCTGCAGAAGCCTCCCATTTTCTGCTGAAAGCAATGCTCACATCACTACTCTGCTCAGTCCTTTATTCCAAAGCTTACTCCTTGCTCCAAATTTATCCCCTCACCTTCCCCCTAGTTTTCCTCCTCAGGCACAGATCAAATCCCACCTGCCACTTACAAATGCTTTTGTGAAAAGCAAAGAAGAAAATGGTATAGAATGACATGAATACATTAAAATATTTATTCATGCAGAGTTAGTTTTCAGAACAATTTTTAAAGTTTTAGGCACCCGACTGTGTAATCTAAAAGAAAATCTGCATGTTCCACTCTGGGGGTCTGCCAGGACCTCTGAACCTTTCTCAGCTTTGTACTTTCTGGGGGCACACACGTTCCCTTGTCCCCCTGGTCTTCTCCTGAACTCATTTGTGTATGAACTTGAAGAGAAGCTAAAGAGCAGCTACAACTGATTAACCACAAGCGACTAATTTCCAAAGGCCCCGGGGCTTGTGGGAGGGGTGGGGAGAAGGGAGAAAAGGCAGGGGCCACGCTGTGGGTGCTCTGTCTTACCGCATGACAAAATTTGCTTCATCTATTTGACGGCCACAGCCACTCTTCTTCAGAATCCCACCATTTCCCACCACAGCACATTTCTTCAAGGGCAGCTGGAATGGGGTTGCCTAGCAACAGAAAACAAGGCGGGTTTTCACTGCAGAGAACACACAACTACTCACAAAATCATTGTTTACAGCAGACCCTTTGGAGGAATTTGACCGAAGTTTGGGCAGAGCGAAGAGAACATGTAAAAAGAAAGATGCAAGAGTTTGTTAAGGAACAAACTACCCTGTTCCTTTAAAATTAAAAAAAAATTAAATCTCTATAGTATATTTTCCTCCCCCCCCCCCCCCCTGCATCAAATTGGCCATGCACATAGTACTGTCTGCTGAGGAAAAAGGGAAAATTCAAGCTACACACAGACATATTTTTAAAGGCAATAAGCTGGGAACAAATGCAAATGAATTATGTTCCCCAATTGAATGCAATTTCATTCATTCATACAATTGGTCATAATCATTCAACAAATGTTGCTGAGCATTTACGGTGCTAATTATTGTGGACTGATACAAGGATAAAGAAGTCATATGCCTTGGGATTCACAGTTTGGGACGTGAGTGGAGTGTGACATATATACTTATGCAGCAGACTCTAAGATAATGCTGAAATTGCTGTAGGAGAGAGAGCTAAGCTCCAAATATTGTGGAGAATCCTAGAGAAGGACAAGAAGGCATTTCGGCCAAGTCGACTCAGGTAAAGGGTTCTCACTCGAGGTGAATCTTAAGGATGAACGGTTTGGCCAGGCAGGGAAAGCAGCATAAACAAAGGCACAAAAGTATGCTGTGAGCCAGTGCTGTGTTTATGAGCAACTGAACACTCTGGGTGGGTCTGTTTAGAACTTAGGAGGCACTGAGGGGCAAGTGACTTGTAACTGAACCAGACAGCATGTGACTTTCTTTCTGCAAACATTGAACTGAACTGAAATTTAAAAAAATGTTCACTGTACCTGAGTGTTCCCTGAAGCACTATTAATAGTACCAGGGAATATCCAAACCCAGCAATAGCCCCTGAAAGTGAAATGCGTCATTCGGTCTCTTTTAGCTAGATCAGCAAGAACCACCAGATACAGAATTTCCTGCTGGCTGAAACAATGCATAATGGTAGGAGTTCTTTGGGAGACCTTACTATATATAACTGACACATAAAATACCTATAGTGATATTAAGTAGGCCATCCTGGATGAATCTGAAG
This sequence comes from Plecotus auritus, assembly GCF_963455305.1. NCBI lineage: Eukaryota > Metazoa > Chordata > Mammalia > Chiroptera > Vespertilionidae > Plecotus > Plecotus auritus. Next base: position 195,333,525 of record NC_137772.1, on the reverse strand, counting down.
TAAATAATATGGGTTATACCAAAAGAACAAATTGAATAAATACATAAATGTATACTATAAAAGTCTTGCCTAGGCATAAAATAATCAAACAAGAAAAATTTAGAGACATCTTTGTGCTCATTGGTGGCTGAGATAGGCTCCGGACCCAGCACAAGAAGACAGTTTCCCTTCCTTGGCTTCTAGGATGTAAAAGGAACAATCAGAGCTGTGGATTTACAGTTAATAAAGGTACAGTACTCAGCCCAGCCGGCATGGCTCAGTGGTTGAGCATTGACCTATGAACCAGGAGGTCACCATTCAATTCCCAGTCAGGGCACATGCCCGGGTTGTGGGCTCCATCCCCAGTGTGGAGCGTGCAAGAGGCAGTCAATCAATGATTCTCTCTCATCATTGATGTTTCTATCTTTCTCTCCCTCTACCTTCCCCTCTGAAACCAATAAAAATATATTTTAAAACGATACAATACTCAAAGTGTAAAATCTAAGCATTTGCCTGCAGAATTAAGAATTCCCTCCATGACCACAACAGAGACCAGTCCAGGGGACTCCAGAGTAGGATACACAGAGGAGAAATGGGAGAGGTCAGCTCTCTCACATATCTAGGGTAATATGGGGCACTTTTTTCAGTCACTCCTGAGAGGAGGGTTTGAAATCAACACTCGAAACACATTAGTTAGATCTACAAATTTTTAGATATAGATTTATGTCTTTATGTTCAAGTTAGCTGTTCATTTATTGCACAAGGATTTTCTAAGTGCCTGCTATTCCAGGAATTGTCCTGGATGACAGGAAAGTAAGTGATAATCACGGTTCCACTGGAGCTTATATTCTAGTGGCAAATGGATGATAAATAAAGATAAATGAGTAAAATGAACAGTATGCCAGGTGGTGACATGGACTGTGGAGAGAAAGAAATCATTGGCGTTAGAAGACCAGGAAATGCTTTTGAAGAGGAACTGCAATTTAAACAGGTGGTCGGAGAAGAACTCAAAGGAGCCATGTAAGCAAATCCTCGAAGGAGATGAGGAGTGAGCCTTACCAATATGGGTGGGGACCACTGGTGTAGACCTGGAGGAGGGAACATTCCTGGGGTTTGAAAGGACAGCCAAGAGCCCATTGTATCTGGAGATGAATAAGCAAGGGAGACAGAAGTAGGAGAGATCAGAGAATTAACTGGTGGAGAGGTTGGGGAACAAATTCTGTAGGGCCTTGTAGGGTATGGTAAAGACTTAGAGTTTTATTCTAAGAATAGTGGCCTGGGGCACAAAATTCGTGCATGGTGGGGGTGGAGGGGGTTGTCCCTCAGCCCAGCCTGCACCCTGTCCAATCTTGGACCCCTTGGGGGATGCCCGACTGCTGGTTTAGGCCACAGGGATAGGTCCTAAACTGGCAGTCGGACATCCCTCTTACAAGCCAGGACCTCTGGCTCCTAACCGCTTGCCTGCCTACCTGCCTGATTGCCCCTAACCGCTCCTCTGCCAGCCTGATTGATGCCTAAACTGCTCCCCTGCCAGCCTGATCGCCCCCAACTGCCCTCCCCTGCTGGCCTGATCACCCCCAAGGTTTTTATTAGTATAGATATGACCCTTCACAGAAAATTTCATTAACCCTGCTTTACAATAAGGGCTTGATGATTGAATCATTGGGGCCAGACACCAAGATTTCCTTTCTTTGAATAGTGGAGGGAATAATTATCTTGTCTTTAAGTTGCCTTGAGCATCAAATGAGATAATGACTTAGAAAAGTATAAAAGCACCATATAAAGACAACTGTCTTTTTCATGTACTGAAAAGACAATAAAGTGGTAAAATGAAAAACACTATTTTTATTCTCCCCCTTCTTTCCTTTACAGCCTTTATTTAAACTTTGAAATTTATAAAAATGTCACTCCTATTTTCATTTCTTTACATTCAATATTATTTTGTATTAGTTTCAGGTTTTATATTAGTTACAGAATAGTGGTTAGACAATCATATACTTTACAAAGTGTTCCCTGATATTTCCAGTACCTACCTGGCATCATACCGTCATTACAACACTATTGACTAGATTCCCTTTTTTCTTTTTTTTTCTTTTTTTAGTAAATCTTTATTGTTCAGATTATTACAGGTGTTCCTCTTTTTTCCCCCCATAGCTCCCCTCCACCTGATTCCCCACCCAACCCCATGCCCTTACCCCCTGCCACTGTCTTCATGCATAGGTGTAAGCTTTTTGTCCAATCTCTTCCCGCACCCCTCACACCCCCTTCCCCCTGAGAATTGTCAGACCACTCCCTTTCTATGTCCCTTATTCTATTATATTCACCAGTCCATTCTGTTCTTTAGATTTTTTATTCACTTGATTTTTAGATTCACTTGTTGGTAGGTATGTATTTGATGTCATTTTGTTGTTCATAATTTTTATCTTTACCTTTTTCTTCTTCTTCCTCTTCTTAAAGAATACCCTTCAGCATTTCATGTAATCCTGGTTTGGTGGTGATGAACTCCTTTAGCTTTTTCTTGTCTGTGAAGCTCTTTATCTGACCTTCAACTCTGAATGATAGCTTTGCTGGGTAGAGTAATCTTGGTTGTAGGTTCTTGCTCTTCATCACTTTGAATATTTCTTGCCACTCCCTTCTGGCCTGCATAGTTTCTGCCGAGAAATCAGCTGACAGTCGTATGGGTGCTCCCTTGTAGGTAACTAACCGTTTTTCTCTTGCTGCTTTCAAGATTCTCTCTCTGTCTTTTGCCATTGGCATTTTAATTATGATGTGTCTTGGTGTGGTCCTCTTTGGATTCCTCTTGTATGGGGTTCTGTGTGCTTCCTGAACTTGTAAGTCTATTTCTTTCACCAGGTAGGGAAAGTTTTCTGTCATTATTTCTTCTAATAGGTTTTCAATATTTTGCTCTCTCTCTTCTTCTGGCACCCCAAAAATTCAGATGTTGGTATGCTTAAAGTTGTCCCAGAGGCTCCTTCCACTATCTTCATATTTTTGGATTTTTTCTTTTTGTTTTTCTGGTTGGGTATTTTTTGTTTCCTCATATTTCAGATCTTTGGTTTGATTCTTGGGGTATGTTGATCTACAGTTGAGTTTCTATATATTCTTTATTTTAGACAGTGTATGCTTAATTTCTGACTGGTCCTTTTCCATTTTTTTGGCATTCTCATTGAGATCCTTAAAGGTCTCACTAAGTTCCTCAGCGTTTTTTAGAAGATTCTTGAGTAACCTTATAAATGTGGTTCTGAACGCTATGTCGTCCAGTAGTTTGCTTTCCTCCATTTCTTTCATTTGTGACATGTTTCTTTGTCTCCGCATTTTGGCTGCTTCCTTGTGTTGATGGAGTGGCTTTGTGTGGTAGGTGACCTATAGGGGCCAGTAGCTCAGCCTCCCCAATCACCTGAGGTGGATGCCTTTGGTGCACCCCTTTGTGGGCTGAGTGCAAAGTCTTGGTGTAGTTAAGCCTTGATTGCTGTCCGTACACTGGGAGGAATTGACCTCCAGGCCAATTGGCTGTGAGGACCCGCTGTGTCTATAATGGAAGAACTGCTGCACTGGAGACACGCTTCTGGTGCAGGACTTGTTTCAGTGGGGCTTTGGTGCTCACTGAGTCTGCCTCTTGAATGTGTCACTTATGGATGTGAGGAGTTGAAATCTGGTGTCTCACACTGACCACTAGGTACACTGGCTTCTGGATCTCCAATGGGGTGCAGGTCAGTTACTGTCTGAGGACACCCAGCAGGAGCTACAGTGAGAACTACAGTTTTCTCCTCTTTGCTTGGGGTTTGGAGGTTTTGGAGCTGTCTGACCAGGGCTGCAAGTTTGCTAGGTTAAGCTGCGATAGGGCAGGTCATTCATATGCTAAAGACGCTGTTTGGAGCTTGGGTGGGTTTGTAGGTTGTGTGGGGCGGGGTCTCAGGGCATCACTAGGCTAGGGCGTGGCAAACAGCGATGGCTGCCAGTAAGCCGGCTCTGCGTCTCCGACTGCGTCCCTGCATCCCGCGCCCCAGCGCAGTAAACAATTATTCCTGCGCTCAGCCCTGCAAGCAAGCCACCCTCACCTTCCGACCCGATGGCAGACAGTCCAGCTTCTCCCCGTAGGAGTTTGGGTCCCCCACATCTCCCCAGAAACTGGAGTTTGGAGTAATTGCGAGCTTGTCTCCCTTCGGGTTGAAAAAAGCAGCACTCCCAGTCGCCCGCCGCCAGCCCGATTCTCGCGCCTCTGTACCTCAGCTTTTCAGCACTTGTGCACGTCTCAATGCTCTTTTCTCTTTCCTTCTACTTGTAGAACTTCTATTCAGCCAGCTTTCCCGTGGTTCTGGGTGATAGACGTTTTGTCTTTTAGTTGTAGTTTTGAAATTGTTGTGCGAGGCAGCAGTTTAGGTGTTTACCTACGCCACCATCTTGGATCCTCCTAGATTCCCTTTTTAAGTGAAAATAGGTTTACAGGTTCCTTCCAATCTTTCTTTTGTGTTGTTCGCTCTTCTTTTTCTTTCTCACTTCTTCCCTCATTTTCTTTATATAGTATTTCAATAGGCCCTCAAAGCTCAGTGAAGGCACTGGGACACACTTAATCCATTTTACAGACCAGGAAACTGAGGCCAATTCCAGTGAGCTGTGGAACTGGACTCAGTGCGCAGGGAGCCCTCACAGCCATGTTCTCCGCCTTTCCAAGGGACAGCCACAGGGCAAACAGAACAAACCTCCCCGTCAGGCTTCTGAGCCTCATTCTCAAGCACCTCTCTATCATGGACACCCCACATTCTTTCCTCTCTCCCATCCCCTTCTCCAGAGCAGGTGGTAGGCTTCGCACTCACCGTGCAGGCCCATGGGGCGTGGTGGGGCAGGAACTGGGGGCAGGGTGGGTGCGGGCTTGCTTTTGGGCCACGGCGGAAGCAGGAGTCGCTGCCTCTCAAGTGTGCAGGCCACTGGGGCGAGGCCCAGTTAGCGCCAGGAGCTTCACCGAATCACCACAGTGGGGTACCCAGCAGTATGGCACCCCTCCACTGACGTGGCACCACCCCTCAACCCCCGCCTCACTGCTGCGCGTCCGCGCCCCTCCGCCCAGGCATCCTCCCATGCTGGCAGTCATCGCCTCCAATCCACCGCAGAACCTCGCTCTCTGCGGGCGAGGCAGATCCCCACCCACTGGCTCCCTGCCCCAGTCCGAGCCCCCTCCGGTGCACCCCACCTCAGTGCTGCTCTACGTCCCTTGGGCCACCCGCCTCCTGGCCAGCAGCTTCGCCGAAGCCACAGCACTCGCCCGGGAGCCGCCCTTCAGGCAGGCCAAGAAGCATGAAGCCCAAAGGGAGTGAGTCTTGAACCCCCACATCCCATTCTCTGGATTTCCTCCCACACCTCCTCTCTATTTCACATCTTGAACAGGCACTGGGTTTGGGCACCCTGCGGCCCAGCCACATGGCCTCCGAGTTGCCTGGTAGAGTTGCCCTCCGCAAACCTGTGGCAGGAAGGGAGTGTCTGTGGCCGGAGACCCAGCCTGGGTCTCAGCAGCCCCATGCCTGCTGGAGAGGACTGTTGGAGGAGGACCAGAGCCCATCCATCATTAGCTCTCCAACTCCAGAGGAGGCACCACAGGCTCATGTCCCCCAGATGCCGCGGCCCGCCCACCCGAGCCTGCTGTGCGTGCAGCCTGCTAAACGGTCATTATTTTATGTAGTAACGGACAATTTGCATATTCCTCCATTATTATATAGAATGAGAATCAAGTCACTGAATGGTGAGCAAAAGAATGGCAATATTCCATATTTTGGGACCATCACTTGCTGCTGTGTGAACAGGCTGTAGGATGTCATGGGCAGAAAGAAAGAGACCAGTTAGGAGTCTCGTGTAACAAGAGACTAAAGATTTTGGTGGTTTGGACTGGGGTGACAGCAGCAGGGTAGTGAGAAGTAAGCAGATTCTGGAGATATTTGGGAAGAAGAGCTGATGCAGTGGAAACAGGGTAAGAGACAAAGAGAGAAATCAAGACTCATGCCAAGGTTTTTGGCTTGAACAACTGTAAAGATGGACTTGCCGTTTACTGAAATATGGAAGATTATGAGAGGGGCAGGTTTTAAGGAAATGATCTGGACCTTAATTTTAAATATGTCAAGTGTGAGATGCACATTAAGACATGTAAGTGGCAATGTCAAGTGGGCAATTGGATATATCACCATACAATTAGAAAACCAGTCTTCTCTGGAGATAGAAAGTTGGGAGTGATCAGCATACAGTAGGTATTTAAAGTTAGGAGACTAGCTGGTGAATGAATGTAGACAGAGAAGAGAAGAGGTCTAAGATCCGGATGGATCCTGGGGCACTCCTCAGGAGAATGATGAGAGATCAGTGAAGAAGCCTAAGGAAGAGTGACCAATGGAATGGGAGAAATAACAGCAAAGTGTGGTGTCTTGAAAGCCAGGTTTAAGATATATATATATTAGAGGCCCGGTGCATGAAAAATTCATGCACTGGAGGGGGGTCCCTCAGCTTGGCCTGCCTCCTCTCACAGTCTGGGAGCCCTCAGGGTTGGGAGGTGACCTGGCAATCAGGGGAAGGCGATGCCCCCATCACACTGCTGCTGCTGCTGCTGCCACTGCCGACAGCACAAGCCTCGGCTGGCCCTGGTTACCTGAGTCTCGGGAAACACTGGGCTACTGGGCAGCTGCCATTTGAGGCTTGCCTGCACCTTGGGCATCGGCTGGGCAGCCACCATCTGAGGCTTGCCTGTGTCTTGGGCTGGCCCTGGGAAGCTGGGCAGCCGCCATCCAAGGCTTGCCTGCACCTCGGGCCAGCCTTGAGTGGCTGGGCAGCCAACATCCGAGGCTTGTCTGCACCTTGGGCCGGCCTTGGGTGGCTGAGGGACTGAGGGGACTGGGGGACTCTGGAGGCAGGCGCACGGGGTGGGCCCAGCTGTGCCGCATGCCTGCCACCCCACCAGGGCTGAGGGGACTGGGTGCCGCCATCTTGTGGCTGTGGGCGCTGCCATCTCTGAGGGCATGGCAGTCAATTAGCATATTCCCTCCTTATTGGCTGTGGGCGCCACCATCTTTTTGAGGGTGTGACGGTCGATTAGCATATTCCCTCTTTATTAGATAGGATATATCAAGAGGGAAGGGGGAAAATTGCATCAAATGCTACTGACAGATTAAGTAAGAAAACAGCTAAAAATTGCCACTGGATTTAGCAACATGAAGGTCACTGGTAACCTTAACAAGGACAGATTAGGTACAGTAGTGAGGACAGAAGACTGATCTGAGTTCAGTGAGTTATACATGTATATTTGCACATCTATTTGAATATACTATTGTTTATTTGAAAAGTGGGGATCACTCATCCTCAACTAATACTTAGTTTGCTTTGTAAAACCCAACTTAAAGCCCCCTCCTTGTTGTTAGAGAGCTTCCAGAACCAGACTGACTGGTAATCCCAAGTTTCCAGACAAGAATCTTGGCCCAGAACAAGATCTGGGAAGCAGCAGCAACAGCAGCATAAACCCGAGTACAAACAATCCCCCTGACTTCCAGGTGGTGGGATTGTGGGGCAGGCTGTCAGGCCTTTTGGCATTCTATTTCCTGTCTCTAAGAGGAGATAAAATCGCACAGGATTTTATGAGATTATATGAGACTAGAGGCCCGGTACACAAAATTCGTGCACTGGAGGGGTGTCTCTCAGCCCAGCTGGGAGCCCTCGGGGGGATGTCCGATTGCTGTGGAGGTGGGAGAGGCTCCTGCCACCACAGCTACGCTCAACAGCAGTGAGCCCGGCTCAGGGCTTCTGGCTGAGCAGCACTCCCTCTGTGGGAGCGCACTACCACCAAAGGGCAGCGCCTACATTGAGCATCTGCCCCCTGGTGGTCAGTGCACATCATTGCAACCGGTAGTTTCACCATTCGGTCAATTTGCATATTAGCCTCTTATTATATAGGATGATGTATGTAAGGCAACTCTCAGAGCCATTGGCATGGTCACCCACTGATCTTCCTTCACTTCACTCATCCCTTTCCTCCTTCCAGCAGATTTTACTGACTCGTTCAAGCCATGAAATACCTAAAATCCATGGGTAAAATAGTGATTTATTTAACTCTGTCTTAACAACTAGAATAATTTTATTAGCAGAACATTTAACTATTAAACCAATGAACTATAAAAAATATTTTTAAGCCCTCCAACAAAAGCCCAGTGAGAAAACCAAAAGCCATTTCTGACTTTTTTCTGGCAATGTTTGTTTGCTGCTTCATTTGATCAATTGCTAGCCCTCACAAAAGCAATTTCATTTCAATAAATAATTCTTGAGTGCCTGCATGCACTCTTCCGGGCATTGGTAATATACCAGTGAACAATAAGAGATCACTGAAAGGAAAAATTTAATTAAGAAAACACTGTGGACTTATTTAAACTAATTGAGATAATATCATTATTCTATTTTAGAACATACCATATCTCAACTTGACAATGGTCAATGCTTACCAGAATAATGTATGAACAAGGTGTTCTCCTTTTGGGATATACTACATAGAAAGAACTTTTGAACACCCATTTCCACATGAATATTATGATTTTGGCAAGGAGTACTTTTATTAAAACACTCCATCCTTTCTTTTCAAATGTATTTCATGCATCCATGTAAGAAAATATATATTGGATCTGAGAATATAGTACAGTTTCCCTGCTAACCTTAGAAAATACTACTCTAAATGAAAGAATGAATTAGGCAGATTAACTATAGCAATGAGTTAAAAATATTGCTTGAGCACTAATTCATCTTATGGATCTTTGTCCAAATGTTTTCACCTATAACAATTTGCTCAATAAGTCAATTATTTAATCAGCAGATTTATGTTGAGCATCTAATCAACTTTCAGCAATGTGGCACTTCCTTCATGTCATAATGGATGTATAATTTAATTCCCAAACTTAAACAACAAATCTGAGTCTCACCACTATCTAAATATGAGCTAATTAATAAAGCCATTCAGACTCTTGCTTCTGAGATACCTCTTATCCATATCATCATCCACAGACTACACTGCCTGTGCCTCTTCTTAAATAGCCCTGATGCCTAACTTTCCTTTACATTCAACAACTATTTGTTGATCACCTTTTATGGACCAGGAGCTGTTATGGATACTGGAAATATGCTGGTGAACAAAAAAGACATGTACCCTACTTGTGAGCTCACATTTTAACAGGAAAGGCAGGATTTAACAAATATGATAGAAAAGGGCAGAGTGCAGCAGGGTTAAGAAATGTCTCTGAGGAAGTGACACAGATCTCAGCTCAGAAGTTTTTAGACATAAGAAAAGTAGTTGAGATTTCTATTCTAATAGATAACCTTGGGAAGGTTAAAATAAGACAAACAAAAATTAGGGCCTTTAATATCTTATGGCATGAATGAATATAAATTAGGGCCTTTAATGTTTTGTGGCATGAACGAAGGTAAAAGGACTTGTTATAAGCTAGAAGACTTTTCTGGAAACAAACCACAAAACCCAACTGAAAAAATATTCCTGGTTGACTATATGATTTTGGAAGAATATTATTAATATCTAAAGAATTTAAACCTCGTTTTCTGTGTGCCATATGTAAATAACTCCTGAGCATCCCAGAATGGTTTCTACAATTAAGTGAATGAAGCATTATTTACCAGAGTCATTTCCAAAGTCAGAGACCTCACTCGGTCCCCCTCTTCACGTGCAATCCACACAAGACAACACAGCACTAAGAAGCAGTGACCTCACCACCAGCACAACCATGCCTGCTCATCTCCACCCCACAGACATAACTAGATGTTTTGAATGATGACACTGCCCCTCTAAGCAACTGAGTTAGCCACCATCAATCACTAATTATGAGCTCGCCTTGGGGGAAGGGTAGAAGATAGGAGGTGCATGGAGAAAAAGAAAAATGCAAACCATTTAGTAGACAGAGAATTGGGTTAAACAATGCCATAATAACTATATTCACAGCAATACACACCATTTCCACAAAAGCAGCTCTGATTACAAAATAAGTTACAATAGTCTTTGAAAGATGACACCTTTGCCCAGCCAGCATGGTTCAGTGGTTGAGTGTCGACCTATGAGCCAGGAGGTCACAATTCGATTCCCAGTTAGTTGCAGACTTGATACCCAGTGTGGGGCATGCAGGAGACAGCTGATCAATGATTCTCTCTCATCACTGATGTTTCTATCTCTCCCTCTCCCTTCCTCTCTTAAATTAATAAAAATGTTTATTAAAAATTTTAAAAAAGAAAGACAATATCTTTGAGGTATGTCTACAATGCAAAAAATTAGCATCATGCATTGATACAAAATCAGAAACGTATAATGAATAATGTTCTATAGAACAAGAGCAGAGATTATGAGGCAGGCTATATTGTCCCTGCATCCAAGTTATAAAAAGCAACCTTAAATCTAGGCTTCTTGGGAGCACAAGGAAGCCGAAAAGTTTTGAAACTCCAGACGCAACCCACTAGGATTCTATCCATAGTGACCGTCTTCTAGAAACCATCGCAAACCTGAGCAGATGGGAGGAGGCGCTAAGGCACACCGCTTTATGAGAACTGAACAATAGTCTAAAACAGAGTAAGCAGACTGGTGGCCAACTCAATATCTTTAATTCCAAGAACTCATCTAAGCATTTTTAAATGCTCTCTTGCTTTTGAAGATGACAACAAAGAACTCTGTGTTTTAAAGTTAATATAGGATCTATCAGATTACATCAGATATAATTCACCATACTTCACTGCTTCAATGTCTATTTCTCGGATGTGCTGAATAACTTTTTCACCTACGTTGTTCTAGGTTCTTCTTCCTCTACCTTCCCTCTACCACTCCCTGCTCTTGCTTAACATCTAACCTACATTTCATGCCGTGGTGTTTTTATACTTGGAGGAAAAGGAGAAATGCCATAAATATTTCCGAATAAACATTGTTTCATAACTTTTAAAAAAAAGTTATGAGGCTTTCAAGCTAAATTTTGCTAATTTTGTTACAGATGTAACTTTACCTCTTAGCTAGAAGTGTTGGCACTGTTATTTTCACATTTCACAATTTAAAGGCAAATTCTTTGTTTTTGTTTGTTTTGCCCTATTTCATCCTCCAAACTCTTCTCTTTGACAGGAAGGGGGAGTAAGTCTTCCTTGACATGCAGTTGTGTTTTACAGCTAGCAAAATTACCATGCCATTCAATATTTAGAACACTATCAAGTGCCACTATTAAGGAGAGGGATCAATGTCAATGTTAGACGTGGGTCTCAAGTCTTAATGGAAAAGCAGAGATTTTGATTTGCAACCTTTCAGAGTGGCCTGAAAAGCTGTCACTAAATGCCAGCTTCCATTAGTCACAATGTCAAACATATGCTTGCCCTTATTGATGAAAATCTCAAATTTTTGTGCATAAGAACATGACCTCACACAACCAATTGCACTTCAATCCACTCATTTCTATGTACCCTCACCCACATATTCACAGGGACTCCCACACATAATTATGCTCCACCCACACACATAATTTAATTTCTTGCTCATATGGTAATTATATCCTCAACCTAGGCATCTAAACACACCCCCTGCCTCACATCTAATTACAGCCCCCCTCTTATGAATGTAATTACCTCATTCAGCCACCCATCTAATTATGCCCTCCTTGACATATTTTATTGTACTGCCCACTCAAGGACCTACTTACATTATAGCCAGTGCATCAATTAAGCCCCCAACCCTTTAACAATATTCCTCAGATGCACATCTCTTTGTCTCTGAACCTCACTTTATTATTTCAACTAAGGATTGGCAACTTCCCACAAGAGAATTCCTAGTAAGCATGGCACCCAGCTAAACAGGCAAAATAATGACAAGATGCAGCTGAATCAAAAGCAGATTTGGTCCTTTCCAGTAAGTAAGTGAATATGTACTTGCTTTTTTTGGTCACTGAACTAGCCCCTTGGAAGGCCAAATTAAAATTTCAGCTGTTTTTCTTACTTTGTATGTATAAGCATTTTTATGATGAAAATATCCAGTAAGCAATTTACTTAAGAGATGAATGCTTCTCATTACAGATACTATTGAACTCTTAACAAAATTATCCCAAACTTTGCCTGGGGATATATATTTGTAAGTACTAATTATAGAATATTTGCACATCCCTACCATTCAAGAAAATGTGACTGCTTTTCAAATACATGAAAACAAATTTCCCAAACACTACTACTTAGATTTGCATTCTACATCCCACTAATAAAATTGGGATTTTGAAAGGATAAGTGCAGCATTAATATTCTTTGTACACAAGATGCATCTCTGAAAACTGAATGATGTGAATATTTATATAATGGGTAGTATTTCCCTATTAACATTATTACTCAATCCATTATAAAAATAACAAGCGTTGCAAGGAATATTGTGACTTTTGCATGCATAATTGTTATTCTGTGTATAACCTCTGGAAGCCAAATATAACAACAGTTCATGTGACTATTCAGCAGATTTATTAAACACTAGAGGCCTGATGCACGAAACTGGTGCAAGGGTAGGCCTTGCAGCCCCGGCCACCTCGGCTGCAGCCCGCCCCTGCCCACTGGTCGTTCCACCATCCGGTCTAATTAGCATATTAGCTCTTTATTATATAGGATTGCATGATCCATTCCCGGTTAACTGAAATTTGTTAACGATGTTGTTTCTGACCTATGAATGCCCAGACAGTAAGGACTATACTTTAGGCCAGAGGTTAGCCACATTTCAAGTCCTCCAAACGGCAGGCTGTTTTTTTATGAAAAGAAAAGGAAAAACATGCACAACATTTCAAAGGTAGCGGCCAGTCATTCTTAGTAGGGGAAAAAAAAATGGCCACAACATCAGCAGGGACTAAGCCTCATGACACTGCTAGACTTTGCATTCTCAACCCCAGAGATGGAAATGCTACTGGGGGATCCTTTTTCTGCGGATACTGTATGTCTTCCTGTTGATGAAGACTAGCCTGCAGCCTGCCTGCCTGGCTGCCTGCATCCGAGTCTCGACTTATCTTTCCTCCACGACCACCGGCAACTCATGTAACCTTAGTACCTTAGCCTTCTCATTTGTATTAACGGCACCCACCTCATACAGTTGTTGTGAGGATTAAATGAGTTCTGTCTGGCACAAGGTAAGTGGTCAATAACTGTTATTTTTATTTTTAGTGGACCAATATGTTCTTAGCAATACAGCCCAGAGATCTTGGAGTCATTTTTGCTCATCTTTCAATATTATCCTGACATTGACCTTTATAGAGGTTCTCCTGTTCTCCTTTGTCTATCCTCAATACAAATACAGGGTGGGGCACAAGGAGGTTTACAGTTATGAGTATGTGAAACACATACTTCATTCTTGTATTATTTTTATTAATTATTGTATTATTTTCTATATGAATAACTATAAACCTACTTTTGCCCCTCCTTGTATTTTAAAAAATGGCTTACAACTTAGTTGGCTTCTACTTCTTGCCTATCATTCTTCCTTCACTCTCATATACCAGTTATTCTTCTAAAATGTAACGATGATGGTATCACAGGTGTTTGCAAATGTCCAAACACATCAAATGAGCAGATTAAATATGTGCAGTTCTTCATATACCAATTACCCCTCAATAAATCTTTAAATAAACAAAAGCTAGTACAAGTCACTCAACCTATAAAAAGTATATAAAATGTACCATATTTGTCCTTTTCCACAGAAAAAAAAATGATTGCAATATTCATTGAGGCACCCAGGACCCACCAACACTCTAACCTCCCTGCTCATTCTTTTCTCACAACACATTATCTATGCTCACACCCAATATTCACTCTATACCATTTTATTTACCTGTGTTTCCTCTGACACAATCTGAATTCCTTGTCTCCCTACTTTTGTGGAGGCTGCTATAATGACTCCTACCCTCCTTCCCCTTACTTTCCCAACTCCATCGTTTGTCTACCAAATTATTTTTCACCCTTAAGATCTGTAAAGTGTCTGCAAGTATTGTGTTCAGTAAGATTCCCTTACCAGTCCCCTACAAGGAATGCTCAAAAATTGGAACAGATCAGAGGAACATTAAAATTCACTTATGCTCAATGAGTCATGAGAATTATGTATTAAGCTGTGCACAGTGACTTGTAAGTATAGGTGAAATTCAATCAAATCATTTCCTCAATACTTCAGAGACTTTCAAACTTATTATCATTGATGTTATTTTGTTTGTTTAGCAATGGAAGTCAAGATCATATACAGAAAACCCATTAAACAATAAAAATAGGAAAACAGAAGAGAAGATGCTATTGGAGGTAGAAGGTGGGTGCTCCTCCCTGATCTCTTGATCTCTCCCTTATTTCTGAAAGTGATACTTAGACACTGAAAGGAATCTGATGGGGCAGAAACCACTCATCTAATCAAACTCCTTTTTTTCCCCCCAGAAGTGAAGAACTACAAACATCAAGCAGATTTCAGTTAAGAACATTTGATAGGTATTTAACTGAGTGACAACCAACCACATACCAGTCACTACATGAGGTGTTGGGGCAAAAACCCTGACCTCCCAGTTTAAGGTTTGTTCCACTAAAATGTAATATGAGTTAAGATATATATATATATATATATATATATATATATATATATATATATATATATATATATCACAGGGAAGGCAGGGGTGGGTGGGTGGGTGGGGAGAGATTAACCAAACAATTTATATGCATATATGCATAACCCATGGACACAGACAATAGTGTGGTGAAGGCCTGGAGGTGGGGGTGGGGATGGGGAATGGGGTTAGGTGCAGGATAGAGGTGGTCAATGGAGGAGGGAGGAAAGGGATATCTGTAATACTTTAAACAATAAAAATAAATTTAAATATATATATTGTTTTCAACTATAAACAGTGTGCAATTACTCAGTAAGGCAGCATATTGTTAAATTGTTAATCCAATTTAACTGATTAAAAACCTGAACAGGACCAGGATCACCTGCCTGTTAATTAACTATTAAATTAAAACACACACACAAGTGCTGTCTCACACATAACTATTCCATTTTAAAATGAAGAAATCAAGCAGAGAATATTCTCTTTGAGAATATCTGGCCCTTGCTGTCGACTCACCAGCCCTGTCTTCCAGCACTGCCCCCTTAACCGTTTCCTAGGACTCCCCGTACAAGCCTCCAATCAGCTGGATTTTATAGCCTCTAAATCCCCATTCATACTTCACCTATTTCACCCTACCTGCTTGGAGTATCTTCTCCCCTTTTTTCATACTGTGGCCCACGTAGATCAAAATCACTCTGAGATGCATATTAAAGATTCATATTCCTGATCCCATTCAACCCTCTTGAAACAGACTCTCTAGGTAGAGCTCAGGAAGCTAAAGTTCCCCTACACCCGTGGTCGGCAAACTCATTAGTCAACAGAGCCAAATATCAACAGTACAACGATTGAAATTTCTTTTGAGAGCCGAAAACCGACTTCTGCGCATGGGCCACGAAGTTTCAATCGCACTGTATGTGCACGCCCGCACGTGGTATTTTGTGGAAGAGCCACACTCAAGGGGCCAAAGAGCTGCATGTGGCTCATGAGCCACAGTTTGCCGACCACTGCCCTACACAATTCATGTGCATGGTAAAGTTTGTGACCCACCAGATCCTACCAACTCTCGAATACAACCCAAGGTCCTCCCTTTCCGAGAACTTTCCCTGACCAATCTCATCTTCTGGGATCAGCATCCTCAATCCTGCCATTGCCACAAAAAAACCTACAGCTCTACTGTCACTCCCTCTAACCAGATACTATAGACACTTAGCATTTGGTACCATTTGCTAGCTACCATTTTGGGTATGTGCTCATCACCCATAAAGGGAGACTAAGCTGCTCAAGGGTATAAACCATGTCCAATAACTCTTAATGTCCTCAATTACTATGTATTATCTCCACAGTAAGTACATAGATGTTTTCATTGATAGATTAATTGATTGGTCCAGAAATGCCAGGAATATAAGCAAATAGAGCAAATCTGTAAACTTCTTCAGACCACTGGTATGAAGATTAAGGATACATAACTGAGCTAAAAGAGCCTAGAACACAAGAGTTGCAAAATCACATACCTACAGAATGCAGGCAGAGAGCATAAGCAAGTGGAAGGAAGACAACAGGGAGTGCTAAGAACTGTGGTTAAGAAAGGACACATGAGCAAACCGAAAATATCAGGAGACCTGCTCATACCCTGTTGGTGGGCATGGGATCCAGTGCTGCTAGACATTCTGATTTTTCTTTCCAAGTGATACTCAAAACCCAAATTTTTATGTGAAATCTCCTAGTTTTTAATATTGGCAAATATAGTTCAAATGATTTTTTAAAAACAATAGGAGTCAAACAAAATATACCTGAGGGCCAGTTTGTGCTTGCTGGTAACCAGTTTGCATCTTTAATTCCAGAACCCAGGCAGGGCCCTGGCAGACTACTTCAGAGTGGGAGGTTAGAGATGAGTGTAAATCTTCCATTATTCAAAAGCATATAGGAAAATTACATGCTTTAGGGAATTTTTAGCTGAAGATTGAGAAAGACTCTCTTCTCCTTGCCAGGCCCAAATTACATAATAGGTTCTTTCATAAGGCTGTTTATAAAAAATTCAGGATTCTAAGAGACCAGACCAAGGGGTCATTGAAAAGCATCCCTAATTTCAGTTCAAAATAACATTAATGAATATTCTGATATTACCCATAGTGATTTCTCAGCCCTCTGTGGCTGAGGCCTCTTATCCTAAACATTTTGTTTTCTCAACAAAATGGGATCACCTTATTATCCATGATGTTGCAACATGCATGTTTATTGACTAAGATGCACAGACACCTTTTAATCATTTTTTAATACCAGCATACTATTTGATTGAATAGGTGGTTCACTATTTAACCAAATCCTTACTGTGAATATTTTAAGTGGTTCTCAATTTTTTCACTATGAGAAAGCACACTGCTATAGACATCTTCGGATTGTGGTTAATCCCAGGAGCTTGAAGGGGAAGAAGGGATCAGCCCACTCCACTTTCTCATTTGGCATGAACAATGCAGTTTGCTTCATTTTATGCAAAGCACTGTGCAAGAGCCTCTTCCACACTGCCTTCCTTTTTTGTTGGTTTGGGGTTTTTTTTATTAATCTTCACCCAAGAATATTTTTCCATTGTTTTATTTTTTTTAGAGAGAGTGGAAGAAAGGGGGAGAGACGGAGAGAAAGAAACATTGATGTGAGAGAGAGACATCAACTGGTTGCCTCCCGCATGCACCCTGACCAGGGCCAGGGATTGAGTCTGCAACTGAGGTACGTGCCCTTGACTGGAATCAAACCTGGGTCCCTTCAGTCCATAGGCCAATGCTCTATCCACTGAGCCAAACTGGCTAGGCAAACTGCGGCTTGCGAGCCACATGCGGTTCTTTGGCCCCTTGAGTGTGGCTCTTCCACAAAATACCATGGCCTGGGCGAGTCTATTTTGAAGAAGTGGCATTAGAAGAAGTTTAAGTTTAAAAAATTTGGCTCTCAAAAGAAATTTCAATCGTTGTACTGTTGATATTTGGCTCTGTTGACTAATGAGTTTGCCGACCACTGGGCTAGGGCAATACCACCTTTCAAGACTGCCATCTCTAACATATTCCACATAGAATTCCTCGCACTGTCACTGACCTGATACACATAACCTTGAGCATTTGTCCAATTAATTCCTTAAGAAAAATCCTTAGGTGTGGAATTACTGAGACAGATCATAAGCACATATTTAAGGCTTTTGATACACACTGCTATGACTCAACCAGAAAAATTATACCAGGTTCATTGGCTCCAGTGCTCCTGAGAGCACCTACCTCTCAGCCTCTTCCTCTGACTACCTGGAAACAACCTGGATCATATCAATAAATTTTGGCAGCAGAGCAAATATCCATTCCCATAAGAAACAAAATACACAATGGGAAACTCCTTTTTTAAAATTTTTTTTAATTTTTATTTTAATAAATCTTTATTCAGATTATTACAATTGTTTCTCCTTTTTCCCCCCATAGCTCCCCTCCACCCAGTTCCCACCCCACCTTCTGCCCTTACCTCCCCCACACTGTCCTCATCCATAGGTGTATGATTTTTGTCCAGTCTCTTCATGAACCCCTCATATCCCTTTCCCCCTGAGAATTATCAGTCCACTCCCTTTCTATGCCCCTGATTCTATTATATTCACCAGATTATTCTGTTCCTCAGGTTTTTAATTCACTTGATTTTTAGGTTCACTTGTTGATAGATATGTATTTGTTGTTCATAATTTTTCTCTTTACTTTTTTCTTCTTCCTCTTCTTTAAGAATACCTTTCAGCATTTCATATAATACTGGTTTGGTGGTGATGAACTCCTTCAGCTTTTTCTTATCTGTGAAGCTCTTTATCTGCCCTTCAATTATGAATGATAGCTTTGCTGGGTAGAGTAATCTTGGTTGTAGGTTCTTGCTATTCATCACATTGAAAATTTCTTGCCACTCCCGTCTGGCCTGCATGGTTTCTGTTGAGAAATCAGCTGACAGTCGTATGGGTGCTCCCTTGTAGGTAACTAACTGTTTTTCTCTTGCTGCTTTTAATATTCTCTCTTTGTCTTTTGCTCTTGGCATTTTAATTATGATGTGTTTTGGTGTGGTCCTCTTTGGATTCCTTTTGTTTGGGGTTCTGTGTGCTTCCTGGACTTGTAAGTCTATTTCTTTCACCAGGTGGGGGAAGTTTTCAGTCATTATTTCTTCAAAAAGGTTTTCAGTATCTTGCTCTCTCTCATCTTCTGGCACCCCCATAATTCTGATGTTGGTACGCTTGAAGTTGTCCCAGAGTCTTCTTACACTATCTTCAACTTTTGGGATTTTATTTTTTGCTTTTTGCTTTTTCGGTTGAGTGTTTTTTGCTTCTTTGTATTTCAATTCTTTGACTTGATTTTTGTGTTCCTCTAGTCTGTTTTTGGGTCTCTGTATAATATTTTTTATTTCAGTCAGTGTATGTTTAATTTCTAGTTGGTCCTTTTTCATATCTTCGAGGGTCTCGTTATATTTATCGGCCTTTTCTAGGATATTCTTGAAAAGCCTTAAAACCGTGGTTTTGAATTCTATATCCAGTCGTTTGTTTTCCTCCATTTCTTTCGTTTGTGATCTGATTCTTTGACGCCGCATTTTCACAGCTTCCCTGAGTTGGTAAGGTAGATTTGTGTGCTAGGTTTCCAATATGGCCCAGTGGGTCTGCCTCCCCAGTTAACCTGAGGTGGACACTCTTGGTGCACCCCTTTGTGGACTGTGTGTACAGCCTTGTTATAATTAAGTCTTGATTGTTGTTGGTATCACTGGGAAGAATTGGCCTCCAGGCCAGTTGGCTGTAAGGATCAGCTGTGTCTATGCTGGGAGAAGTTCGGTGCTGGAGACAGCCTTATAGGATTAGACTTGCCAAATTGCAATAGCCTCTGTGCTCAGCTTAGATGGGGTGGAGTCTCAGTCTTGGCTTCCCGTCAGCCTTGCCCTTGCATGCACGTGCGCGCCTTCAGACCTCTGCCTTCCCCGGCTCCCGAGTCTCCGCCCTAGAGTCCAGACTCCCCCCACAAGAGCGTGGGTCCCCAGGGGCTCGCCTGGAACTGGGGTTCACTGCAGTCAGAACTGGGGCTCAGTGCAGTCAGGAGCCTCCGACTCCCTTCCACTAGGGAAAGCCTGTGGCAACCTCCGCAGCCTTTGTGCACACTGGCACGTGCGCGCCTTCAGACTTCTGCCTTCCCTGGCTCCTGAGTCTCCGCCCCAGAGTCCAGACTCCCACCGTAAGAGCGTGGGTCCCCAGGGTTTCGCCCGGGACTGGGGTTCAGTGCAGTCAGAACTGGGGTTCAGTGCGGTCGGGGGCTTCCTTCCCCCTTCTGCCAGAGAAAGTCAGCCAGGCTCTCAGCCGCCCTTCCTCTCTGCGCGCACAAAGACCCTTTGCCGTACCTCCAATTCTCTGTGAGCTTTTCTCTTTCCTTCTAGTTGTAGAATTTTCACTCAGCCAGCTTTCCTGTGGTTCTGGATGGTGTCCGTTCTGTCTTTTAGTTGTAGTTTTGAAATTGTTATGCGAGGCAGCAGTTTAGGTGCTTACCTATGCCGCCATCATGGTTTCTCCTCAGGAAACTCCTTATGTTCTATGACAGCTATTTCATATATATGAGGGCAGAGACTCTACTGCATTGTAGTCACTCCGTGGTGTGTTACATAATCTGAGAGGAAAGGCAAGACAGTTTAAGTGGTTAAAGCAGCCTTGGGCAAACTACGGCCCGCGGGCCGGATCCGGCTGTTCTATCCAGTTCTCTTGCTCTCCCCTCCGCTCCTTTACTTTGAATTTATATTAGTTCACACAAACACTCCATCCGTGCTTTTGTTCCGGCCCTCCGGTCCAGTTTAAGAACCCATTGTGGCCCTCAAGTCAAAAAGTTTGCCCACCCCTGGGTTAAAGCCACAGTTTGGCTTCAACGGGCCTGCATTCAAACCCTGACTCAGCTAGGGATCCCAGCCTGGAACCAGTTTCTAGCTGGGAGATCTTTGCAGGTCATTTAACATCTCTCAGCCTCAGTTTCTACACGTAAAATGGAGAAAATAATACCAGCCTTTATGTTGAATTATCAGTAATGCATGCAAAACACATTGAGTTCTTGGCAAACTATAGCTCTCTAGAGTGTTTTCACAAAATCTAATCAAATTTTTAAAAAAACATAATTAAACCACTCTTCAGTAGATTTTCTCTAATATATTTTATTTGCATTAATACTTCTTAAACATTTTACCTAAAGGCTACATTTTTAGAAATTGAATTCATTTATTTAAATAAACTTATCTACTATTTCTAATTTAAAATAAAAACACTGAGTTAGAACAAAAATGTGTTCAATATAATTCTTCTTCTAAATAGAAATATTTCAATTAAGAAACTTTTATAGAAGTTGTAAGCAGTTCATATTCATTAATACAGAATCATAATTAGCAACTTGAAACATCTTTGAAACTTCCTTAAAATGTCTTTTTTCCTACTTATTTGCCGTATTCACTTGCATCCGCTCTTCAATGCCACCTCGTCTCTCTTGCAATTGTGGCAGCCTTTCACCTTCCCAGGCCATAGGATAGTTTCGTGATGTCTGCCTTTCCCATAGATACACAGATTTCCTTTTTCCTTTTTTGCACTTATTAATCGGATTCTCAACTAAATGCAGCTTTCATTGTTTTGTCAGCAGTGGCTTTGATGGACCATTTAGCTGGCTCACACAACCCTTGACTGACACAGTGAGAGAGAGAAAAATGTACAATGACAGGGTGATTTTCGAGGCTAGAATGATTTCCTTTCAATTATACTAAACATAATACAACTGTTACAAAAGAAATAACAGGCCCAAATGGAGTGATTTGCTCCATGATGGAAACCAAGGCTTAGTGTACTTTCAAACTATCCCAGGAATGTGAGGTGTGGCAATCTGAAATTTCCTGATCAGCTCTAGTAAGGTCATCTGTATGATGAAACCTCTGCGTCTGCCCCCCTCCTCCCGCCCCCACTCCCCCCTACCAAGAAAAAAAGATGCCCTGGTCTAAAATAATCTTGTCTTTTCTTTTGCTAGTAACTCCTCGGCCACACCTTCCTTCCTATAAAACATTTCCATTTTGTTCAACCCCATCAACGTGCCCTTCTACTTGCTAGAAGGAATGCTGATTCATGAATTGCTTAATAAAGCCACTTAGACCTTCAAATTTACTCAGTTGAATTTTTGTTGTTGTTAATCCCCACCTGAGAATATTTTCCCTTTTTTTTAGAGAGAGAGACAATGGAAGGGAGAGGGAGAGATAAAGAAAACCATCGATGTGAGAGAGACTGCAACCGAGGTGCGTGTCCTTGATCAGAATCGAATGGGGGACCCTTCAGTCAGTAGGCCGAGGCTCAATTCGCTGCGCCAAACAAGGCAGGGCTGAATTTTGTTTTTTAACAGAATTTGTATTTCCCTCAGGCACTGGCTTTTTAAAGACATGACATTATCTATGGCATTTTATTGCCACTATTTTTATTAACATGATAATAGTTTGCCTTTCTCCCTAAGGTCTCCTAGCCCTCATTTCATCCGCCTCACATCCCATAAATCCTTCCTGCTAACTAGTCATTTCCCTAAACCCAAATCATCTTCTAAATCCTCCCATGCCGCTAGTGGTTCATAACGCAAAAGGTCAACAATGAAATTACAACATGCCTTCAGAATTTGATGACTGTTATTTACTTTTAGTTTTTGACCTGTTATATTCTTCCTTCTGGATTTTGCAGAGCATTCTGTTTCCAGGCCGTTTCCATGGAATGTGATTACAATATGAAAAAGAAGTCTTAGAGATTACCTGATTCGTGTCCTTTCCTAAAGTTCCAGAAAAGTCACAGAGTTTTCAAGTTAAAGGATGATTGTTCTAACTCCCCACACTATACACAAATCTAGTGTCATTCTGGCTGAAATCCTTTTCCATGGTCAGAGTTCCAAAGGGTTAAAAAATTATTACTGTCTCTGGCAAGAGGTTATTCGGGAGCATATTGGTTGGCTTGTTTACTAATATCCTGGCTCCAAAGTGCTACAAACTAGGAAATCTTTTCCTCCAGCAGCTGAGCCAGGATGACTTAAAAGCAAGAGAGGAAGCAGTATGTTCATTGAAAGACTGTGGTTTATAATGGTTGTGACTTCAAAATGCAAATCCCACAAATTCAGGGGAAAAACGGTGCAGGAATATCTCATAGTTAGGGGATTGAAGAAAAGAATGCATCAAAGGCCTCGACACGGGGGTGGGGGGGGTGGGGAGTGTGCCACCTCGTGACAGGGAGGAGACTCAAGAGTCATCCCCTCTTTGATTCTATCACTGTTTCTGCCATTAAGTCTGGTTGGACAGAGGGCAGAGACTGGCCGAGTTGACATCTCTGATAGTGATTTTAAATCTTCGGAAAGGGCAGCAATTTCTCCATCGTGGTGTCTTGTAAGGTTGATTTCATTGCAACACCTGAAACCCTCCTGTATTGATAAATAACCACACCAGGGCAAAACACAGATGTGCTAACCAAAAGGAGCTCATTGT